>NC_090730.1:89982004-89994504 GCF_036898095.1 Palaemon carinicauda | reverse complement strand
TTTTTTTAGCCCAATTTAGAAAATATTGAAAATTTTGAGAATAAATTTTTATTTTTCCCAGCTATACAAACCTGAGTCCTTTAATTAAGGAGATTGATTCAGCGCGACCTGGAGTCAGTCATTAAAAGTTGGATCATCATCCATGTGCCATATTGCTAAAGATGTTGGTAATCATGGCTCGCCATTTCTCTTTTATTTCCAACATTCTGCAGCAACCAAGGTGCAGATATTCTTCCTCCAGTCATTGCCATCAATCCATCCATGTTTTTATCTAGGTCTTCCTGCTGGTCTTCGTCCATCAATTTCATTTTCTGCCCTGGAAGTGATCACCGCTTGATCCGTGCAGAAGCAAAGTGATGACCCCAGCAACTTCTTACCAGAATTTATAAGGAGGAAAGGCTGATAGGACCTGAGCTGTACATACAATCATGTACCCTATCAAACTAGATATCCCCTTCTCTCAAAGGAGATGTCACTTGGAAGCATAAATCTTGTATGGTGATTTGTTGGTTGGTATAAGAGCCACCATCAGTGCACTCATTAAAGGGAGATGGGAGAGATGATACTTTAGGCCTAAAGAGGGGGTCTCTGAAGTGTAACTTACCAGCATCAGGTCCATCCAGCACGTAAAATTTTGACTGCTTGTTCCATGAGAGGTGTTCATTCCAGACTTACATCTACATGTTACTATTGATGCAGGGCATCCTTATCCCATGTGGGAGCTGGGATGGCTACACACCTACTTGAGCAGCCTCCACAGTCCCAAGCTGAAAGGTTTCGAGGGACTTTTGGTTATACTCTCGCAAGTTAAATTCCATGAAAATTATCTCCCTTTTCTAGACTCCGGCTATCAAAGCTCAGCCCATTATTATCATTATTATTGTTACAAGCTAACTTATAACCCTTGTTGGAAAAGCAAGATGCTATAAGCTCAAGGGAAAAATAGCTCAGTGAGGAAAGAAAAAGGAAATAAACTACATCAGCAGTAATAAACATTCAAAATAAAATATTTTAAGAATAGTATCAAATTTATATTAGCTTTTCCATATAATTTACTGTATAAACGATGAAAAAACTAGAAAAAAAGCTGAGGAAGGGAAATGAGATAGAATAGTGGGCCCATGTGTACCCTCAGCCAAGAGAACTCTAATCCAAGAGAGTGGAAGGCTATGGCATGAAAGGTTTCTTCTGATGGCTCGAGTTTGACTCATTGGGCTGGTTAATCTCCTACCTTTGATAATGATAACAATCTCTTGATGGCCAGAATAGGGCCAGTACTCCCGTCAGTTAAGGTGTACTTTCTACGTATTACCTCATGAAACCAGAAAGATAGTATTTCTTGACATCTCTTTCTTGGACCTGCTTGTACTAATGTAAAGTCTGACACTTGGACGTGAGGTTTCGGGTCCTTTTCAGGTAGCACCGCAGAGCCCTCACATGGCACAAGCATTTCCTCTTGATCAAATCTTAATGCCTCCCGAAAAGAATGGATGGAGAAGGACTCAAACCTAGGGTCATGCATCGTCGGATTCTTGGTTTTGGCCTCGAAGTCAGGCACAAAACTGAAGACTTCCTTCCACCTCGTAGCGATGGTGACAAAATGAGAGAGTCCGTGCAACTCACCAACTCTCTTCCAGTGCTAAAGATAGCCTTGAAAGTCTGATCCCTGTCTGGTGACCTCCTCAAATGCTTGTAAGGGGGTATGTCTAAGAGCCGTGAGGACTAAAGGCATGTCTGACTCTGGGGGCCTGAGATTCTGGGGTAGGCAAGACTACTCAAAGTTCCTCGTGAATATAGACAACTTCCGCCAGCAAGTTGAGAGGTCTGTATCCTTCAATTTGAAGACCATACTCAAGGCTGAGCAGTAGCCTTTGACAGCCGTAACTGAGAAGCACTTCTCTCGGCAAAGGAAGACGAGGAAATCCACTATCTGCTAGAGTTGCTTTGACCGGAGAAATATCCTTTCTGCAACACCAATCATTGAAGATGGCCAGTTTAGCCAAGTAGACAGCTGTAAAGAACCTCCAAATGTTTCCAGACATCTCTTGTGCAGTGCCTTACAAAAAGACTTTCACTCTGAGATACTAGATAGCCTCCACCTATGAAGAGCCAAAGACACCACATCCTGGTGGTGCCTTTGCAGGTGTGGTTGACAGTGAACAGTGGGCAACTTGGGTAATTCTCTCAGGACTTCAATCAGAAGAGCAAGCAGATCAAAATACCACTCAGTATGAGGCCATCTGGAAGTCACCAAGGGCATACAGAGTCCAGCCATAATCGGCATTGTTGATTACCAGCCGGATCAGGATGAAGGAAGAAAAGGCGTGCTTGTCCAGGTGATCTCGTGGGTCTTTCAACACCACCCATGAGTCCTTGGGGGAGCATAACACAGGCAGCTTCCTACTCTGCCAGGTGGCAAACAGGTCCTTCCTTTCAAAGCCCACCAGGCAAGAAGCCTTTCTGTTATAAGAGTATGTAGGGACCACTCTGCCCTTACAACCTGCCATGGTGATTGAGTGTCTTCTTGTACATTCTTCTTGCCCAGAATGTACCTTCTGACAACAATACAGCATGAGTTGCCGCCCAAATAAGTATCTGCTTCGTCAGTTGCTTAAAGGGCAAGAAACCCTAACCCCTTGCTTGTTGACGTAGGCCACTACGGAGTGCCTCTTGGAATGCTTGCAAATCGAGAACGTTGATGTGCAGGTGCCTTTCTTCTTTGATCCACACATTAGAGGCAACCAGGTAGTCCAGGTGTGCTCCCCACACTTCCTTTGATGCTTTTGAGAACTGTAGTATGTCCGGAGGTGGAGAGTCAAGTGAAACTCTCCTGATGAGGTTCTCATCTAGCCTCCAGGACAGATCGTCCCGAACTTTCTGTCCCACTGAAACATGATGGAACTAGGAATCCCTGTTGGCTGACCAGTGATACTTCAAACATCATTGAAGGTATCTCTGGTGGAGGTCATGTGGAACAAGCTTCTCCGAGGAGAGGTTACGGAGAAGACATTGCCATGGCCAAGCTGGTATTTCTGTCCTGGACAGGAATGGTCACACAACCTCCCTGAGTCTGCTGATGCAATCATCTGATGGAAAGGCACTCGCTGCTGCCATTTTTATCAGCATGCCTAGGTACCTCAACCTCTGCTTGGGTATGAGATTTGACTTCTCCCAGTTTACCACAATCCCCAAATTGCGGCAAAATGCGATAATCCGATCTCGATCCTGTAGCAACTGAACCTCCGATGAGACTAGGATCAACCAATTGTTGAGGTACATTGACATCCTCGCGAATGGACCCAATCAACTACCAAGGTGAACACCTGGAGATCCATACACAGTCCGAATCATAGGGTCTTGAACAGGTACATTCATCCAGAGAGGGCACTTTCGAGAAGACTGATGAACAATCACTTCAAAATATAATACTCCTCCTTCAAGTCTACCAAATAATGGAGTCCCCCTCTCTGACGGTACTTGAAAAAGTTTTGCATGTAGGCTCTTTTTGGGAAGAGGTCGTGGCCATTGCTGACGGCCGTCTCTGAACGGGCACAGGTCCCTTACTTTATTCTGATCCCCTAAGTTTGGCTGCTGCCACCTTGAAGTGCCGGGCACCCTTAAGGAGAACACACGTTTGATCAAGGAATCCTGCGAAGAAGTCCTACATGGTTCCACTGCCTCCAGCACACAACTCTCAGGTAGTAGAGACGTGGCATTGAGTTCCATAATGCTAACCCACCTATAGGGTAAGTTGTTATCCACTTCGCCTCGCCTTTTGAAAACCCAGCAACCCCACGGGTTGACTGCTTGGTGGGAAAGGAATATGACTGCCTTCCCTCCTGACAGCACAAGACTTGTACTCCCTAATTAAAGGATGAGGGTTTGTATGCTCTTTAGGAATAAATACAGTTAGCCTCCCTACCAAGCTGATAAAATATGGTGATCTTACAAAGAAGAAACTATCTAGGGCACTTTGGACAACAGTTAATGACACTTAACTGAGTTGAGTGCTCTTTTGTCTTGTTTCATTAGATGGGGTTTGGTTATTAGGACATTCAAGGATCACAAGTGTAGGCACAGGCAAGATTGATGAGTTGATAATGAAACAAAAGACATTTATTATACAGTATTAGATAATTTCAATAAAGAAAATATTTTTATGATTATGTATTCTAATTGGAATTCTATTTAATAGTAATGCATATAAACTATTTTTTCTATTTCAGATAAAACCAAGGTTAAAAGTATAATTGTTGGGCGACATAGCTTAATTAATAAGATGACCGAATTGCTGAAGTTTACTTTTGATCATGAGCATTTTCCGTCCTCGGTTAATATGGCTCGACTTGCTAAGGTAGTGGGAGTTACTTGGGTAAGTATCATGTAGGTTGTGTATTTCCTTTTCTAACTGGTATATGATTTAGTTTTTTATCATTGCAGTTTATGGCTGACAAAGTGTAATTAGTTTCATTATGAATGTTATGTGATCATTTAATGCCAAATAAAGCAAAATCCTATTCAAATTAATGGGGGGAAACCCATGTAGATATGTCAGTGTACCAAATATGTAGAGTATATATTAGGTTGCATCAACAATTCTGACCTTGGATATCTCTAATTTGGTTTATCAACATGAATCTGCTTATATTCCTGCTTAGGCTGTTAAATAGAAAGAATTTCTCTGAACCTCCCCTGATGTTCATATTTCTTTGTTCCTGAGTCCTACTTCATAGCGATATTACCCCAAGTAACTAAAATATTGCCCATTCGTCCCTTCTTCCCTTCAAGCTGTCACGCCTCCCGCCCACCAATTTGACATCCAGTGACCAATGGTAACTCAAGTTAAGGGCTTAGTTTCACCTGCTTTATCAGTCTCTGTCATTCAAACCAGTGACATTTGTCCCATATTAGTGGTTCCAGTAGCTTCCAAAAGATTTTGGAAACCTTCGATTTTCATTTTAATGAGGTTTCAAACAGGATAACGTATCCTTCATCAAATGCTGGTTTTTGAGTCGAAACAATCAACAGTGGAAGCTGTTCACAAGGCACTCATTATCAACCACTTGTTCACTACAGTATTTAAATAAAAATTTAAGTAATTATTTAAAATCCTCTCTGCAATGAATTGTTTCCTTTTGTAATTTAATTTAACCATTAATTTGGTTGGCCTCTGGTTTTTATGTTTGGAGGAGGTTTGTTTGTTTACATTAACTTTTTTCAGGTTTGATCAGCTAATGGATAACCACTGTAAATTTTGTACTGGAATTTAGTCAAAATTTTTTGGTATGCCTTTACAAAGTTGTGCAGCTTTTTACAGGGAATATCCAGAGAAAACTATTTAAAAGTATTTTATTGTAAAAGCTTTGCTAATTGCTGTGTCCAGCTTAGACCTCTTGAGATTCCGGTGTTCAAAATAGTAGCAGATCTAATAATACAAAATTTGGGTTCATTGATCAACCTCTTGTTATCTATGTAATGACGTGATAATTTACATTTTTGGTAGAACAAGCGATTTTGATCAAAGGCATTTTTTTTAAACCTCAGTTCATATTGTCAGTTCAATGATATTTTGTTTGACAGTGAGCCTGGTTCATGTAGGCTCAAGACATCTGCATTCACTTTTAATAAAAAAAGTTGTGTCAATTGTGGTGGAGTTAGATTGTTCGTTTTGATTAAAATCTTTTCATACCATAAGAAACGGATTGTGAATACGCTGGAGCTCTGCTGAAGAAGTATTTATTTTCTAAAGATACTTATATTGGTAAAGATGTCCAAGTAAGTTTTGATTTTGATTGTTCTGTGTTGTCGTTAAATGGTAGCAAGGCGTTTTATTCTCGACAGTTTTGTAACGCTCTAGAGCATCGCTACATTATTAGTCCAAGTACAAGGAAGGTTTCTCATTCCATTCCTGTCTAGTGTTTAAAACTTTTCTCTCTTAGCATTCTATAGAAATTTATATTGTCTCACCTGGTTGTGAATATCTAGTTATTCTCCAACATATAGCTGCATTGGGAATCTAAATAAAAGAGAAACAGGAGAATGAAAAGAAGGATTTTCTACATTACTGTATAGCTGTTTAAATTGGAAGAATTTAATTTTGGTCAGTGGTAAAAATTTACTTTACTCACTTACTATATGTTTTTATAGTAAAACTTTTAAATTCAAGAGTGCATAACAATTTAAGCTTTAGCCAAATTTGTCCTAAAATCAAAAGTTCATAAAATTGGTTTTCAGAATACTATAGTTAGATTGTTTGTAACTTATTCTTACATTAATTCTTATTACTCAGAAGTTACTGGCTTGGTAGCATCTAGACCACTGAACCTACCTTTTATTTCAGGATAAAATCCAGAGAAATTAGGTTAGGTTGTTAATAGAACGGATGAAGTTAGGAATGCCACACCAAAGTATGCCGTGTGTTACATACGAAGATGTTGAGGATACATCATTTACAAATGTATACCATATGGAAGTCAAAATTGCTAGTATATTGAACAAATGAGTACAGCTCATGATTATATATCACACAGTTCCCAATCGGGAAATTTCACGAGAATATCTCCTCCCCCCCTGATTTTAGCCCCTCCTTTCTTTAGTCAACCAAAAAAGTCTTTGGGATTCTAACTTTTATTTTTGATTGTGTTAGAAATATTTTAGTCTTTTTATGTTCTCTACCATATAGAATCCCACCTCTCCAGTCAATGGCAATATTCCCTACCTTAGGCATAACTCAAAACCCCCTGACACCCCTAGCTTTGAGACATAGGGATCGTCACATCTCATCCCACCACCAACTGAAATACATGCAATTTAAACAAAATATATGAATGGGCAGAGATAAATAGGATGGTATTTAACTCCAATAAATTCAAATCAATAAATTATGGAAACAGAAGGAATGGTATATGCATACAGGGGACCTAATAACAAGACAATCACAAACAACGAAGCAATTAAAGACCTTGGTGTAATGTTAAATAGGAATATGTTATGCAACGACCAAATAGCAACACTGGTGGCTAAATGTTAAAGCCAAAATGGGAATGCTATTCAGACACTTTAAAACAAGAAAAGCTGAACACATGATTATGCTTTACAAAACTTATGTACGTAGTACACTCGAGTACTGCAATGTGATATGGTACCCACACTACCAAAAGGATATTGCACAAATTGAGACTATACAAAGGTCTTTTACTGGTAGAATGGAAGAAGTTAAGGACCTTGACTACTGGGAAAGACTGCAATTTTTAAAATTGTACAGTCTAGAAAGGAGAAGAGAACGCTACATAAGAATACACGCATGGAATTAAATCGAAGGAATTACTGAAAATATCATGGAGCTAAAAATATCAGAAAGAGCAAGCCGAGGTAGATTAATAGTGCCCAAAACTATACAAGGAAAACTAAGGAAGGCGCACAGGACATTAATCCACTACACACCAGCATTGATAATGCAGCGACTATTTAATGTGCTGCCAGCTCATCTAAGAATTCTCTCTCTCTCTCTCTCTCTCTCTCTCTCTCTCTCTCTCTCTCTCTCCTCTCTCTCTCTCTCTCTCTCTCTCTCTCCAATCTTTTCACATCGAACGTTATAGTGGTAACTTCATTGTTTGATGACTTAAAACCGGCCCAGTACTCTCTTCTTCTTTTTTTTCTTTTTTCATATGGTTCCATAATTGATATGGGTACAAGTTGACTCATAACTGAAGTTAGGAAATGTATTTTTTGGATATGGAATGGACAATCATCTCTCATAACATTTTAGAATTATCGTAAATTATCATTCTGTCATTAGCGGCAGTTTGCTATTTTTGATGAAACGCAAACAAATAGTTTTCCTGCTTTGCTACGTATGTAGGAATTTATATGGATACAGTAAGTAAAATATTTGTAATAACATAATATTTACTAAAAGCTTTTAATATCATTATAGTTATCATTGATCATGCGTGTTTAATGCTTTCGTTTGTTTATTTTGGTCGAAGATGGAGCCTACAGTAGACAAATGGAAGGTTTCCGTTTCAGGCGGCGTCTTTGGGAAAATTGTATAAATGGCATGCATTTCATTTATTTCTTCATTATGATCAGATGAAGATATACAAAACTGTGGTTGTCGTTTTTTATTGTGCTTTTTGGCATGGTTAGGAAAAGCATATAAAAATTGCCTTTATTTTGAGAATTTTGCATTTTCAATGATACAACAAAAGTTAGTCTATACAGTGATGGTTTTGCTATTCACCAGTTTTCTTATACAATAGATATGACAAACGTATTAAAATTTTTCTGTATTTTAGGTTGTGTTATAATGGGAAATATACGGTGTTTGCACCCATCTTGGTTGTAATTTTAACCTATTTCAAGTTATTAGAACTTTAACCATATTAAATATTTGATTTATTTACAAGAACAATTTAATATTATAGAAAATACAGTATAGTACATAGAAAGTTTTGGAAATGGTAGTAAACACCACAATTGAATAGGCAAGTTGCTGGTTGTCATGGCCCTAATGGAATTATTTCTGTTGTGTTTCGAAATTCTCACATAATTCGGGACCTTACTGTAGTAAATCAATGATGGGATAGTCACTGAGGCATAAAAAGGGGGTCGGTGCCTATTGTATATGTAACTGATAAAATACTTGCTCAGGGTGATAACAGAACTTGACCTAATCTTTTTGCTCTAGATCTGTTAATAATTACTGAGCTGTTGTGCATAGAAATGGTTTTTGAGTGATCTTCATTTGCATCTCTTTGTGTATCATGCCGTTGATAATTCTTTTTTACAGAAATCTTGTGAGGAATGAGTTTCAACATTGGTGAACAAAGATAAAGGTGTTTTGCTCTTCTGTTCGGGATTCATTATCTCGAGTTACCATTAGATTTGTCATCAAATGTCACCCTAGTGGGCAACACGTGGCCTCTTGAAGAGAAAGAGAAATTTTTAGTGTTTTTGGGGGTAACATTTCTTTTGAGTCAGCTTCTGGGAGAAAGCAATATGAAAGTCAGGGTATAGAAATATTTTCATTGCTAAAATTCCATTGTTAAATTAGTAGTTTTAAAGGCGACATGAACAACAGGGAACTGAGATTTATATCAGAACTACTGTACCCTTATGGACCCACCAATCTCTGAAGTTGTTTACACTCCTTGGCTGGAGAGTATCCAGCATCTTCTCCAAGCATAAGGCTTTTTGTGAGATATCTGGATGCCTGTGGCAGTCCTCTGCAACAAGGGTAAGAGGGACATTTTGTAGGATAGGTGTCATGTAAGGGGTACTTCCTCGGTTAAAGCTTCTCTAGTGCAAATTGCAGACTTCCTCATCTGCCTTCGCCGAGAAACTCCTCTTAGTCCTGGCTGTAAAAGGCTACAGCTCAGCCTTTGGGTATGATATCTTAACTGAAGGGCATAGGAGTTGTCTATACCCATGAGGAGCTTTGACCAGTCTTGCCCATCCCAGGACCTCAGGCTCCATAGTTAGATGTGACATTTGTTCTCAAGGTGCAGAGTTCCAACTCAAGTTTGTCTTTGTTAGCCATAGTATTGGCAAAGAGAGTAGGTGAGTTGTATGGTCTCTTGTAATAACCCCCGCTTAGGGTTGTAGGAAGGTACGTTAGTTTTTTGCTCTAATTTGTGGCTAAATCTTGGAACCCATTGAGAAACGCCCATGTTCAATACCACCTTCATCCCCTCCCTATGTGAGGTGTTGGTTGGTAATCGAGAGATGCCTTTGTCTCCTGTGAAGACTGCAATGCTATCTAAAGAGAACTGCATCTTAGGACAGTGTCAGCCTTTCAGCCCTAGTGCTGGCATGACCAAAATAAAGAACACAGTCTTTCTGGCTTCGGGAGACAATTAAGAGCATATGCTTTAACCTTTGCTGGGATTGAGGCACCACAAACTAGAGTTCACAAAGTTAGGGGTATTGATCTTAGATTGAAGAATCTACAGTGAGACAGGTAATGAGGTAGTTTGTAAGTGCCAAAAATCATTACAGCCATTTTTTCAAAGGAGTAATGTATACCCACAAGTCATTTCAACACTTATTCTTGCCCTTGTGGTGGTGTCTGCTCTACTATTGTAGTTAGGTAGCTAGTCCACCTCCTATATGTGGCAGGAAGCATCTTGTGCTTGGTAATATTTTGGATGTCGTCGTCGTCGCCCACTCGTGTCTGAGTATTGGGTTCTGTCGTTAGCCATCAGCCTCCTATCTATGGGGTGGGTGCTTATGTCTGATCATAAAAAATACTAAGGGCTTCCAGCTATCCAGGCCTGCCCCCTTCATCCACGGTGCTGTCGCCTCAGGACTTGGTGGTGGTGATGATGATGATGATGGTGAGAAAGAGATGAAGAAGGGTGGAGAAAACGACAGAATGCCAGTAGCTGGGTATATTGTTTTGGGTGGTCGTGGCTTTGCAACGGCCACGCACACACACTTGGCCCACACCGTTTACACCGCGGCTCAAGACATATGAGACAGGCGGCTTCTCCTATGTTGGTTGCATCGGGCTGCCGGGTTCTTGTTATGTCAAGGCCCGCCTTGTTGCCTGCCCGACAGGCATTGCCCTCTTCCGCCGGCGCTGGGAAGCTCCGCCGTTGGGGTCTTGTTTGGTTTGATTTTGGAGTTTTCCTTCTCCTAGCCTTTGCCTATCTTAAATAAAGGAGAAGGCCTATAGGGGGTCCAGTCTTGGTCTGGTCTCTCCGAACTGGCCTTAGCGGTATGGTTGAGCCTGCCAGGGTGGATAAACTACCCCACCGCCATTACCCAGCCCATCATTGAGACACTCAAGCCCCCATACTGCAGCAAAGTGCTGGACCATCAGAGGGGATTTTGGATGTAAGTCTGAAGGAAAGATAGAATGACTGGCTCTTCTGCTTCTTTCCTTCCCCTTACTTGAATACAGTAGTATGAAGCATTCATACTACTGTATTACATGCTGGTTTTGACATTGATACCGGTAAGCTAGATTTCTAAACACAAATGGTTATTAGACTGGATCTGTAGGAAGTAGTTCTCCCCATCCTCCCTTGATGGTGAAAGGAATACCTATCCATTGGCTATCATATGCCAGATATTTCATTTCAAACTACGTCTCTTTTTCGGATGAGTAGGGATGGGCCGATAGGAGGTTGAAGTCACCTCCCTTGTCCTCATACAGTACCAGGTAGACTGGTATTTTCTATGGAAGAAAAAGAATCCGATAGTTGGTTTAAGGGGCCTCTACCTATCAATGAGAAAGAGTCTATTAATTTTAATGGAGGAAAAGTTTGAATACACATAAGAACAAATAAAAAAAAAAAATTTTCCTAGCTATACAAACCCAAGTTGTTTAAAGTTAAACTTCCCACCCCAACTACACTCTCAGTACTAAGGTGAAGGTCAAAAGTGAAGAATTTGACTGGAGGATGGGCTGGGCTATTTGCTCTTGGTGTTTTCCATGGAAGAAAAAGAATCGGCTAGTTGTTTAAAGGGGCCTCTACCTGTCAATAAGTAAGTCTCCCTATTTGAACGGACGGAAGGTTTGTATACACATAGGAACAAATAAGAATAAAATGTTTTTTTCCTAGCTATACAAACCCAAGTTGTTTAAAGTTAAATTTCCCACCCCAACTACCTTCTTTAGTTCTAAGATAAAGGTCAAAAGGGAAGAATTTGATTGGAGGGTGGGCTGGGCCATTTGCTCCTGGCTTTTTCCATAGAAGAAAAGAATTAGCTAGTTGGTTTAAGGGGCCTCTACCTTCAATGAGTAAGTCTCCCTATTTTAACAAACGAAAGGTTTTTATACACAGGAACAAATAACAAAAAATTTATTTTTCCTAGCTATACAAACCCAAGTTGTTTAAAGTTGAACTTCCCACCTCAACGACCCTCTCAGTCCTAAGATAAAGGTCAAAAGTGAAGAATTTGACAAGAGGGTGGGCTGGTCTACTTGCTCTTGCTCACCTCGTGTCGTTAAATACCTTATTAACAATTTCAACGGCCGTTTCAGCTTGCCTGAAGATATTCCTTATTTTAAAGGAGTTAGATTTATATAGCTAGGAAAAATACAAATTATTTTGACATTTGTTATTTTAGATGACTGGATATTGAAATTCTGTGTGTGTGTTTGTGTGTACGCACATAAATATCCTAGAAAATTCAGTAAACAAGTACAGTACAAGAGTGAAAGTCTATTACTGCACATAAAAACAAGAAACGTTACAGATTATCAAGATGGATTGCTTATGATGTTTACAGTCTGCATAAAAAAGAGGCTTCTTAAACCTTGTGGTTTGTCAAAAAGGAGATTTCAGGAAAGATGAATTCAATCATACTTTTCTATTTTTTTCTTTTAATCATTGTCACCAAAATGTGAAATACTGTAGAATATCTCATTAGTTAACCTGGACATTGAGTGGTAAATTGGCAGTAAATTTTTTAACTGGGTAGTTATAGGCTTCGGTAGCTTTAGCTTTTCTCTAACTTAAATGATAAATTTCATTTTAGTATAGAAAATT
>NC_090730.1:89932004-89977004 GCF_036898095.1 Palaemon carinicauda | reverse complement strand
CAGAATGTTTTGAAAATAAATTAGAGAAACATCATCAAACTGCGCAACTACACGACAAACCTGCAATTTCTTAGGATGGTATTTATTGATGAAGTCGACCACGTCTTGATATTTTCCTAACACCTCTTTTATTTGCGCCGAACCTAACACATGTTCTACCTCCTCGATCCCTTCCTTGTCATCACTCATGTGCTCAGACATAGCATGGAATTCCTTGAGCTCCTCTGTAGTAAGTTCGTCGTGATGTTCTTTTGCAAGTTCACTCACACGGACGTCACGCTCATACTTTTCAATAATTCCTTGCTTTACATCTAAAGAAAGCATTTTCTTATTCCTTTTCTCACCACTACCACTACCACTTGCGAAACTAAGCCTTTTAGGACCCATGATTTACGTAAAATACTGTAAAAGGATGAACGTGAAAAATCACGATTAAAACACAGTTAATAGCAGAACGCACAGGGCACAACCACCCGAAGCCGACGAGGACAGAGGAATGTCCCAAGCCACGCTAATTGAGGGTCCCTCCGAGGTAGAAATGCTGCCTTCTATCGGCGGAAATAAAAAATACTTCCGGCGCTATTTGAAAAAAAATTCGGGTGTAGAGTAGGAACGTGTTCGAATTGTACTTCGCGTGTCGAAAAATCCGGATACAACCGGTACGACAAAAATTGCTTACTTCGTGTGTCGAAATAAAATTCGGGTGTAGAGTCGAAAAATTGCTCGAATTTTACTTCGGATGTTGGAAAATTCGGATGTAGATATGTTCGTGTGTAGAGGTTCCACTGTACAAGTAAACGCAGACAACACCACAGCGTTAGCCTACATTTCCAAACAAGGCAGGACGCACTCGAAGTCCCTTTACGAGACTGCAAGGGAACTTCTAGTTTGGGCGAAGGAAAGGAACATCACCTTACTCACAAGGTTCATCCAAGGAGAAAAGAACGTGATGGCAGACAGCCTCAGCAGAGGAAACCAAGTCATTCCTACGAAATGGACGCTGCATCAGGAGGTTTGCAAGAAACTTTGGCGGATTTGGGGTCGTCCGTCCATAGACCTGTTTACAACCTCGAGAACGAAGAGGCTTCAAATGCACTGCTCTCCAGTACCAGATCTGGAAGCAGTCCACATCGACGCTTTCCTGCTGGACTGGTCTCACCAGGATTTGTACGCATTCCCCCCTTCAAAGTCCTGTACAATGTCTTACAGAAGTTTGTCTCTCACGAGGGAACCAGATTGACTCTAATTGCTCCTCTATGGCCATCAAGAGAATGGTTCACCGAGGTACTTCAATGGATGGTGGACGTACCAAAAAGCCTACCCAAGCGGATGGATCCTCTCAGACAACCGCACTTGAAAAGGTTCCATCAAAACCTCCAAGCTCTACATCTAACTGCCTTCAGACTATCGAGAAACTCACTAGAGCTAGAAGCTTTTCGAAGGAGGCAACTAGAGCCATCACTAGAGCAAGGAGGACCTCTACCATCAGGGTCTACCAGTCCAAATGGGATGTTTTTCGAGATTGGTGCAAAATCAACTCAATTTCCTCTTCCAGTACCTCTCTGACCCAAATCGCTGACTTCCTTTTACACCTTTAGGAGGAAACGCTAGTTTTCCTCCTCCACCATTAAAGGTTATAGGAGCATGTTGGCGGCCGTTTTCAGGCACAGAAACTTAGACCTCTCTAACAACAAAGACCTTCAAGATCTTCTCAAGTCCTTTAAAACTTCTAAGGAGCATCAACTAGAATCACCAGCTTGGAATCCGGATGTTGTCCTGAAGTTCCTTATGAGTGATAGGTTTGAGCCCTTACACTTAGCCTCTTTTAAAAATCTCCCCTTAAAGACGCTCTTCTTAGTAAGTCTGGCAACAGCTAAGAGAGTTAGTGAAGTACATGCCTTTAGTAAAAATATTGGCTTCAGTAATAGTAAGGCTATATGCTCCTTACAGTTTGGTTTCCTGGCCAAGAATGAGCGTCCTTCCCATCCATGGCCGAAGTCTTTCGAGATTCCAAACCTTTCAGATGTGGTTGGTGAAGAAATGGAAAAGGTCCTGTGCCCTGTTAGAGCACTTAAATTTTATCTAGACAAAACTCAAAAATTACGAGGCAAGTCTGAAGCTCTATCGTATTCAGTCAAGAAGCCCTCCTTACCGATGTCAAAGAATGCCTTATCTTATTTTATCAGGCTCTTGATTAGAGAGGCAAGTTCAGGATGTTAATCCTTATACACATAAGGACCCCATTACAAAAAGGGGCGTTCACAGTCTCGATAGACCTGACAAATGCCTATTGGCATCTTCTAGTCAGTCGCCCCCCTCCCCTCCTACCTAGGGTTCAAGTTACAGAAGATAAAGTATGTTCTATGAGCCATACTCTTCAGACTAAACATAGTCCCAAGTATCTTCAAGAATTTGGCAGACGTAGTCGTGCAACAACCACGCCTAGAAACTGTTCAGGTAACAAAGTACCTGGATGACTGGCTGGTGCGGGCAGCACACGAAGCGGCTGGTCTGCAAGCATCCAAAGAAGTAACCCAGTTCCTGGAATATCTGGGATGCAAAATCAACTTCAAGAAGTCTCGACTCTCTCCAGCTCAAAGGTTTCAATGACTGGAAAACCATTGGAACGTGAAGTCACATTCTCTCCTTTCTCTTAAGGAAGAAGGAGATCGCAGGGTCAGTCAAGAGACTACTGTAATCCGACAGGATTTCAAGACGCTAACAGGAAAGTGTACTGAACACTCTCCAGTTTGCTGCAGTGACAGACCCAGTGCTAAGAGCACAGCTGAAAGATGCGTCAGGAGTCTGGAGAAGATACGCATCAAACGCTCGAAGAGATCTAAAATTACCAATATCGGCCTTACTTTGATCACTTCTTAACCCATGGTTGAAGGCCAATAGCCTAATGAGGACCATGCCCTTGTAACCACCTCTACCATTGATGTTCATCCACATGGATGCCTTGACGTAAGAATGAGGATTTCACTCCCAGCAATGGAAAGTTTGAGGGACTCGGTCATCTCTATTCAAGGCCCTTCTTATCAACATTTTGGAAGCCATGGCAGTCCTGATGTTGGGAAAACTCTCCCCACGCAGACCAGCCCTCATCAGGCTGATCTTGGACAGCGAAGTGATAGTGAGATGTCTGAACTGACAAAGCTTGAGATCGTCCCATATAATCCACCTAATAGCAGTTCACTTATAAGTGATCCGCAATGTGACAGTGGATGCTCTACTCAGGCTCAAGCAGGTAGAGTCTGAATGGTTCACAGACGCAGGCCCATTCTCTTCCATCTTGGAACAAGTCCCGGAACTGCAGAACGACCTCTTTGTGACGAGCGTCATCAAGAAACTACCTCGATATGTAGCCCCATACGAGAACCCTCTAAAGGAGATAACGGACGCCATGTCCCTAATTTGGAACGGATGGATTGGAATTTCCTGTTCCTTCCATCCAATCTCCCGCTGAAGGTCCTCAACAGGCTGAGATCCTTACAAGGAACGACAGCTCTAGTGGCTCCCAAATAGCTCAAGAGAAACAGGTTCCCTCTAGTGAGGAAACTGAGGCTGGCCCTTCTACCAAACCCAGCACTATCTCAACGAGCTCAGAAGTTAACTATCTACGATTCATCACAGTGAACCAAAAACCTTCATTTCATGATTTTCTCGCCCTAGCGGTTAAGAAAAGATTTGAGATCTCAAAAGGCAGTATAGACTTCTTAAAAGAATACAAGTCTAAGTCGACTAGAAGACAATATGAATCGTCGTGGAAAAAGTGGGTTGCTTTTTTAACAAAAGGATCGAAAGAAATTTCAATAGACTTCTGTATGTCCTTCTTTATCCACCTTCATCGTCAAGGTCTGGCAGCTAACACGATAAATACGTGTATGTCAGCCTTGACTAGACTTCTTTTATATGCCTTTCAAGTGGATCTGACGAACGAAATCTTTAACAAGATCCCGAAGGCATGCGCTAGACTTAGGCCTGCAGCTCCTTGGACAAGGTCCTACATTATGCTTCATCGGTAAACAATGAAGATTGTTCTCTCAAGGATCTAACCCAGAAGGTTATTTTCCTGTTCGCTATAGCCTCAGGGGCTAGAGTTAGTGAAACGGCCCAGTCAAGAGATGAGGGCCACATTCAGTCCACAGAAGTGGGAGAACTGAATCTCTTTCCTGATCCAGCCTTTCTCGCTAAGAACAAGCTACCCACTAAGAGATGGGGTCCCTGGAGAATCTGCCCACTAAAGGAAGATGTGTCTCTATGTCCGGTAGAGTGTCTAAAGGTCTATCTTCGTAGAACTTCAGACTTCACGGGAGGACAGCTTTTCAAAAGAGAAACCTCAGGATCAAACTTATCTCTAAAACAACTGAGGGCAAAGCTCATCTACTTCATTCACAGAGCGGATCCTGACAGTACACCCGCAGGTCATGATCCGAGGAAAATTGCTTCATCACTGAATTTTTTTCAGTATATGGACTTTGAGCGTCTTCGCTCATATACTGGATGGAAATCATCCAGAGTGTTCTGCAAACACTACGCTAAGCAAGTCCACGAACTGAAGCAATATGTGGTGGCGGCAGGTAGTGTATTAAAACCTGTCGTCTAGTGCTGTGTTGAACAGTTAATTGATTGGGACTATCAATTAGGGTGAAAAGGTGTTGACACTTCCAGTGCGATACCTTTTAAGTGAGTGTCACCATGGTGACACTAAGACTGTTCAAATCTCAGGTGTGGAATTATACAGATAACACTTGTGCCGTGTGTACATTTTACACAGTGTTGATAGTATACAACACTTACAGAATTTATATTTGGAAAATTTATCAAAATTTTCAGTTTTAGAGTGGCACTCATCATTTCTCTTTCATGGGGGAAAAATGTTTTCTGTATATGTTGCACATATAATTCCTTTAACACGTTACATTCATTGCTCTTTTTCCATTTAGTCATTTATTCGAAATAAATGCCTATTAAAATGTAATTGCGTCCTTTTTCGCCCTGCAATTTACACATTAAATATGCCAGAGTTCTCTTACTTATTTAAGTAAACTTCGTATCATTGAATGCTTACAAACAATGGGTATAGTTGACACTTATATTGTTCCGACAAAATATACAAACCGTGAGACCGTTTGTATATCTGGTGGATACTTATGTTTATTCATACTATATATGCTAACCTTGAGGCCCCTTTTCTACTGTCTAGTATGACTCTTCCCTGCAGGGTCAGGAAGCACTAACATTGTCTATGATTAGTGGTAATGACAGATAACTGTAACCTCATTTGTCTCAATGGTCCAGATGTCCATAGAAAAATTGTCCCAAGGTTAAGGCACTTATGAAAATCCACAGATTCAGTACTTTCTAGTAATTCTCCGGTAAACTTCCATCAGGACGACATGGCTTGAGCCCAAAAAACGGATTTTGAGCGAAGCGAAAAATCTATATTTAGGTGAGATAGCCATGTCGTCCTGATGGACCCGCCCTCCTTTTCTATAGAAAAGGCCTTGGTAGGATCCCTCCCGAAACTACTATATCTGTAGCACCATGGTCAATGCTACAAGGAATAACCGCCATCTTGATATTCAATAGTAGTATGGGAAATAGGGTAATTTTGATGACGGCTCCCCTTCCGAATTTGCCACTCTTCCCCCTCGAGGCAAAAAAGCTATTTGGGGTGAAGATCGCTATGTGACGTTTCAAGCATACGTCCCCTTATTTATGCGATATCCTCAAGGGAAAAGTTAAGGATATTCGTACCAGGAGTTAGAATTTTGGAGACCTAAAGGTAAATTCTCAGGGAATATCACTGTAGTTCAAATATCCCTTGGAAGCTACTAATAGGAACCTTCCATCAGGACGACATGGCTATCTCACCCAAACATAGATTTTTCGCTTCACTCAAAATCCATTATTTTTATAAATATGTATATATATATATATATTATATACATATGTATATTTATATATATATATATATATATATATATATATATATATATATATATATATATATATATATATATATATATATGTATTTATGTATGTATGTATATTTACTTAAATTTGGGCTCAAGCCATGTCGTCCTGATGGAAAGTTCCTAATAGTAGCTTCCAAGAGATATATGAACTACAGTGATATTCCCAGAGAATTTACCTTTAGATCTCCAGAATTCTAACTCCTGGCGCGAATATCCATAACATTCTCTAAGAATATCGCATAAATCAGGAGACGTATATCTTGATACGACACCGAATAGCGTTTTCGCCTCGAGGGAAAGTGTGGCAATTTTGGAAGGGGAGCCGTTATCAAGGTTACCTTATCTCCCATACTACTATTGAGTATCAAGATGGCGGTCATTCCTAATTTTGTAGCGAATTCGCACGGTGGTGTTCCCTGTTGATCTAACTTTTTCGATCGATTTTAGGAGGATTATTATGCAATATCCAGCTTCTTTCGCCTCTTGAAAGTTTAGTATTGAATCTTTACAATGTATGTATTTTAGCTCCTGTTTCACAGTGAAATTCGAGTAATTTCTTGTGCTTAGGAGCTAGGCCTGTTACCGGAGGCACCCTGGGCGCTGTCGTTCATTAGGAATGTGTTATTTAGTCAGTAGAACAACTTTCCCGGTTGAAATAACATTATTTTAAATATTTAACTTAGCCGGTGGATATATATATAGCTAACATCTCCGACGGTCGGCAGCCGATTAAAAACTCGCTGGCGATCGAGGGGTTGGGTTGCTGGGTGTACACTAGCGCCACCACTCGGCAGGATACCATCACTATTCCAAAGTTCTTCAGTTCTTCTCTGCCGAGTTAGGTGTCAATATTGGTTCCTTGCTTGTGCTAAACCTAAAGTTTTCAACAATTGGTGAAGTACTTGTTTATGGTTTTTGGCTTTCGCTGTGTTGGTTATTCTTTCAACTGTTTCTCAAACAATAAAGATCTTCAGGAGAAACTCTTTGAAGAGAGAGGAAAATTTTACCCTTCCTTTTTTTTCCCCCCCCCCCCCCCCCACAATAGAGAGAGCCAATGATGGGAAGTGTGTGAAAGGCTTTAAGTTTTTAGTATTTATTTTATCACTTTATAAATTCTTGTTGATATTTATAGATTTACCTCTATATTTTTATATCTCACCCGCCTTACTTAGGCCTCATCGATCCTCACTCCATTTGTACTAAATACCGAGAAAAATTTTGTATTTTATGGAGCGATGGGATGAATGTTTTTAGAAAATATTTTAAGTGAATTTTTGTCTTTTTAAAAAATTTTTTTTTTGAAAAGTCTTCGATCTGTTTTCAAAGATGAACTAGCGTTAAGTTTATGTATGCTACGCAGTTTGCACTCTATCGTTGCGATAGAGAGAGAGAGAGAATCACGATTTCACTTTGCATAAGAGTTTAATGTTTAGTTCATTCTTCTTACAAATTGAAGTTTTTTCAATACTAAATAAAAGGAATATGTTATTTTGCAATTTCTTAATTCTTTTAGTATTTTTTTTTTTTCTCTTTAGTCAAATAACTTTTTATTGATGGAGAGTGAGTGAGCCAGTACTCTCGTAACAAGAGAGACAGAGAGAGAACGATCCAAATCTTTTTTCTCGTCCCAAGTCACTATACAAGGAGATAGAGAGTGAGAAACGTTGTTCTTCTCGATTCAGATATTTATTCTCGTCCCAAGTCACTGTATAGGGAGAGAGGGAGAGAAAACGTAGTTCTTCACGATCTAGTTTTTTTTATTCTCATCCCAAGTCACTACAGGGAGAGAGAGAGAGAGAGAGAGAGAGAGAGAGAGATATATAAAACGTAGTCCTTCGCGTTCTAGTTTTTTGTTCTCGTTCCAAGTCACTGTACAGGGAGAGAGAGAAAAAACGTAGTCCTTAGCGATCTAGTTTTTTAGTCTCGTCCCAAGTCACTGATCCTTTTTAACTTTTACTTTATATATTTCACTTTTATTTTTATATATGTATATGTTTATTAATCTTTACATGTGTGATACAATTATGTACTAATGAGCTTACACTAAAGGACATATTTCGCAATTCTAACCTTTTGGCTTAAGGGAGAATTGCTTGCTACAGATAGAAATCAGCTTTATTTATGTCCGATTTGAAACTATTAAAAGATGCGAGTGTCAGTGAAAAGAGTGCAAAAAACATGTTCAGTGTTGCGGAAGGTTTGTCTGTTCGTACTTGCCGCTCACCCAGTCCGAGACCTCTTTCAAGCTCCCCAACCCCTGGGAGAAGGAATGTCACAAGACCAAAAGGAGTGATAGGTATTAAACCACGAACAGACATTCCCTCACGAGTTGCAGATGTTGCTCCTCACGATCGGCCTTATTATAAGAGAGACGAGACTAAGTTCTCCTCGTCCTCCGATGACATTCATGTTAGTAAGAAATCCTGACGTCAGGTTTCACGACCTCTTAAGAGGAAATTGGTTCCTTCAGAACAAAGTCAACGTCCTGGCTGCAGTCACTGGAGCAGCCCGGAACGTATACCTTCATCAGAGGAAGGTTCGCCTGCTAAACGTTCTTTTTTAACGTCGGATTTTGTGGCTCCGGAGGCCCCTGCAAAGAGTCACGGTGCCGTTGTTTTATCTGGTCGTTCCAGACGTGTCTTGAGTGCTGCTACTCCCGTTATTAGTGCTGACGTTCCGGACGTCATGGTCTGATCCTTGTGTTCAAGCTCCTAACTTTAGTGTTCTGCAGCACATGCAGTCTAAGCTGTCCACCTTAATGCAGTCCTACGGTCCAGCTCCTGTTCGACAGGAACCCTTACTTGCGGAGCGTCACGGTTCCGCTAAGCGTGACTCAGTTCATCAATAATCTAAGCGTGAGTCTTTAAGTCACGCTAACGTAAGCCCTAGTATTAACCTTGCTGTCAAGTGAGATACTGATCATAAATCTCGACGTGACGTCGAACGTCGGTCCTTAAAGTCCAACCGTGAAGATGCAGTCACGACGTGATGTTGAATATCAGTCACCGCAGTCACGACGTGACGTCGATGCAGTCCCGACATGATGTCGTCCTTCAACCTCTACCTGTTCTTCATCGACAGGTTGATGCTAGTTGTCAAGCTTTTCCATCGCGACTTCTTAATGGATCTCAACCAAGTAGAGACATAGACTAACGGATGAAGTTTATTCTGAGGAGGAAGAGGATATTTCTCTTTTCCAGCTGTACCTTTGGGTATCTTGTCTGAAGTAGAGGAACCTAGTTCTGCCTAACAATCTTATATCTTAAGAAGATCATGACTGATTTTAAGGAAGTTTTTCCTTCGCATTTTGGTCCTGCTGTGCCATGCTCGCCTCCTTCAGAATTCACTTTGGGGTTGGCTGCTACAGCTCCCTCTTGTTCTAAATTTGTGCTCTCTCGGTATTCTAAGAGAGTTTTACGTTTGCTGAGAGAATAGTTGAAGACTATAAGAAGTCTTAGCAAGTCAATATTTGCCTTCCCTCCAGCCGGATTGAAGAACTTCTGGCAGGCTTAGGAAGGAACAGGAACAGACCAATGCTCTGTCCTCTTGTTAAAGGAAGGGTACATTATACCTTTTGTAAAGAAACCTCCTCTTGTCCAAAAGCCGATAGATCTCTCTCCCAGATACCGAGAGGAAGCAAGAAGACAAGCTTTGCACATACAGGTGTCTCTCTTGTTAGAGAAGGGAATTGTGGTGAAGTTTTCTAAACCTTCAGTCTCTAGGCTTTTACAACCTCCTCTGCTAGTGCCAAAGAACTAGGAGGTTGGAGACCAGTGCTGGACGTGAGCGCGCTCAATGTTTTTATCCTGAAAACAAAGTTCACTTTGGAAACTTCCAAGTCTGTGCTTGCAGCTGTAATGGAAAGCGATTGGATGGCCTCACTCAATCTCCAGGACGCTTACCTCCGTATCCCTATCCATCCGACCTTCCAACTATATCCAAGGATCGTGTATGAGAAGGAAGTGTTCCAATTTCGAGCTCTGTGCTTCGGTCTCAGCACTGCTCCTCTTGTGTTCACGAAGCTCATGCGGAACGTGGCGAGCTTCCTGCACTCGACAGGTGTCAGAGCCTCCTTTTACTAAAACGACTGGCTACTCAGGGCGTCATCCTTTATTCGCTGTCTGAAGGACCTCAGATGGACGTTGACCTTAGCGAAGGACTTAGGTCTCCTAGTAACAAGGAGAAGTCTCAACTGACCCCATCTCAAACTATTCTCTATTTGAGAATGGAGATATGGAGTCTACTTTTTCGGGCTTTTCCATCTCCATCAATACTCGAGCAAGCTTTCTTAAAGATTCATCTTTATCGAAAAAGGAGCAGTTGCTCTGTAAGGATGTCGATGAGTCCACTGGGAACACTCTCGTCTCCGGAGCAGTTTGTCTCCCTAGGAAGACTCAATCTTCGCCCTCTCCATTTTCACCTCAACCACCATTGGGACAGGGAGAAGGGCTTAAAAGAAGTGTCCATTCCACTTCCAGAAACGATCATGACTTGCCTGAAATGGTGGAATGTCAATCTCAGACTTCAGGAAGGCCTCTCTCTTGCCCACAAGAACACAGACTCTGTGTCGTTCTCAGACGCTTCGGACGCGGGGTTGGGGAACAACACTAGACACTCTAGAGTGCTCGGGCCTTTGGACCAAAGACCACGTAAAGCTTCATATCAACCAGGAGATTCTAGCAGTTCTTTTGGCCCTGCAAAGTTTCAAAGACTGATTCGAAACAAAGTGGTGCAGGTGAACGCAATCAACACCACAGCGTTAGACTGCATCGCTAAGCAAGGCGGGACCCACTCGCAGTCCCTTTACTTAACTGCAAAGGTTCTCCTAGTTTGAATGAAGGAAAGAAACATCACCTTCCTTACAAGATTTATTCAGGGAGAAAGGAAAGTGATGGCAAACTGCCTAAGCAGAAGAAGCCAAGTCATTCCCATGGAATGGACTCTTCATCTGGAGGTGTACGAGAAACTATGGCTGATATGGGAACGTCCGTCTATAGAACTGTTCGCAACCTCAATAACGAAGGGGCTTCCTTCTTACTGCTCTCCAGTTCCAGATCTAGAGGCAGTCCACGTAGATTCGTTCTTACTGGACTGGTCTCACCTGGAGGTGTATGCGTTTCCCCCATTCAAGATCATTTACAAAGTCCTACAGAAGTTCGCCTCTCAGGTAGGGACCAAGTTGATGTTGGTTGCTCCCCTCTGACCATCAAGAGAATGGTTCACAGAGGTACATCAGTGAATGGTGGACTTTCCAAGAAACCTGCCAAGGCGGTTGGTTCTTCTCAATGAAGAGGTTCCATCAAAGCCTCCACACGCTTCATCTAACTGCCTTCAGACTATCAAAGACTCTCTAGAGCTCGAGGGTTTTTCGAAGGAGGCAGCTAGAGCAATTGCCAGAACAAGGAGATCCTCTACCATCAGGTTCTACCAGTCTATATGAGAGGTATTTCGGGATTGGTGCAAGGCCACCTCCTTTTTCTCGTCCTATATCTCTATAGCTCAATTCGCTGACTTCCTGCTACACCTTAGGAATGTACGTAACTTTTCTGCCTCTACCATTAAAGGTTACAGGAGCATGTTAACTGCAGTGTTCAGACACAGGAACCTAGACCTCTCGAGCAATAAAGTTCTTCAAGACCTTCTCAAGTCTTTCGAGACTTCCAAGAAGCATGGGGTAATGACGCCAGCTTGGAACCTGGATGTGTCCTTAAATTTCAGATGTCTGAGAAATTTTGAACCCTTCCACTTTACTTCTTTTAAAGATCTTACTTTTTTGCTGCTGCAAAAAGAGTTATTGAGGTTCATGCCTTCAGTAAGAATGTCAGTTTCTGTACTGGTAAGCAGTATGCTCTTCGCAGCTTGGTTTCTTAGCCAAGAATTAGCGTCCTTCCCATCCAGGGCCTAAATCTTTTGAGATCCCCAACCTGTCAGATGTGGTTGGTAACAAGATAGAGAGAGTCCTATGACCTGTGAGAACACTTAAATTTTACATTGACAGAACCAAAAATTTCGTGGTGAATCTGAGTCTTTAGAAGCCCTCCTTACCGATGTCTAAGAATGTCTTATCGTATTTTTTTTCAGGCTCTTAATTAGAGAGGCTCACACTCACTGCAGTGAGACTGACCTTCGATTATTGAAAGTAAAGACTCATGAAGTCAGAGTTGTGGCAACGTCTATGGCTTTTAAGCAAAATCGTTCCTTACGAAGCATTATGGACGCAACCTACTGGAAGAGTAAATCTCTGTTCGCTTCACATTATTTAAAGAATGTCCAGACTCTTTACGAGTACTGCTACACTTTGGGACCATTCATAGCAGCGAATGCAGTAGTGGATGTAGGTTCAACCACTACATTCCCCTTATCGTAATACCTTTTTTTTTTTTCTTTTTCTTCTCTTGAAACTTATCTTTTTGGTTGTATGTGGAGACTGGGGCAGTCTTCCGCAACCATTTGATTTTAGCAGGTGGTCAAGCTTGTTTCTTGAGAGCGCCCAGATCAAGGGTATTGGTGGAGGTTCTGTCATAGGGGTGTTCACCCCAGATATGACAGCTCCTAGAGGTCTTTCAGCCCCCTGAGTGTATCGCTGGGCTTCATAAGGATAGCGGACTAATGAGGCAAAGTATCATAAAAGTCAGCTTCCTTATCAGGTACTATCTTTAAGTTTGTTTTATATCAAAATTATTGAGCTATATTCCTACAATGACATTCCAGCCGTCATCGTCTATGTCTTCGGCTCCAACCTCTCCATTAGATTCGCTGGGTCAAGGGGTTATGGCCCAAATTACGTTGCTAATGGACACTACGTAAGGAAAACGTAGATGTGAAAGAGGAAATGACGAAGGAATTCCGCAAAGCAACTCGAATAGTCACTTCCCGTGGGTCTTACAAGCGACCCAGAGTGCAGGACCTGCCACCTTGCTCCGAAATCAATCCCTGGAGGTATGAAGAGTTCATGCCGATTACCATTGGAAAACACTACATTTCGGAGAAGATGGGAGCCGTCCACTTGGACAACATCGAGTTTTGGCCAAACTTTGTGGCTTACCTGGAGTATTTCATCCGGCTGAAGAGTGAGCCAGAGTCTAAAGAAGAAACGGAACCAAAGGAAGTCATGGTTTTCAACCATGACAAGGTACAGGCACTCTTAACGAGTAGCCTAAAAAAGGCAGGGTATACCAAACCTAGGATTTCTGCACTGAGCAAGAAACACCCTACCTTTCTTGCTCCTTCTTCAAGAGCTTTCCCCTTCTCTCATCGAAAGCTCTCCAAAGTGTGGTGAAGGCTATTGATGCAGGCAAACCATGCCCTATGCTAGATGAGTGTAGGCCATTGTCTCTGGCTTTGCCCACAGATGAGAAGGAATGGAAGGAGGTCCACCTAACCTTCTCAGTCTCGAAACTCGATGCAGACATCGCAGGACAGCAGTTCAGTGAGAACCTCCCGAAGTTGTCGGACTTTCTCCTGAGAAGAGAACAGGAGACAAAGGAGAGGCTAGCCGCTTCTCTTTTCCTCCAGAACTGCATGGAGATGTGTGCAGGTGTTGCTAGCACCCCAGACATGTACACAGTCCTGGCCAAGTTGCACATGGCCACTCTAGTCAAGGACTTATACGCTTTAGTGAAGGCCAGGAGGGCCTGCAGGGAGTTTGTGTTTGCCAATGCAACTTAAACACGAACCCAGGAAGTTGATTACTTCCTGTATCTGGGGCAAGGAACTCTTCCCAAAGGAAGTAGTCCAAGAAGTTGTCGAGAAAGCCGCCACGGAGAATAGTAATCTTCAACAAAAGTGGGGCATATCTTTGAAGAGAAAATCTTCCCCTGATGTTGGTCCCCAACCTAAGAGGAAGATGAAGAAGCCAAGACTACCCTCTCGGCCTGTACAACATCCCACAGTCACCATGACCACTATGCCCAAAGTGGTCGCTCAACCACAAACGACCTTCCAAGTGGTGCCTCAGCAGCTGGTAGCCCAGTCACCAGCCTTCAACCCAGGTTTTGAGACGCGCACACCTACCTTTGCCCGAAAGGAAGAGGATCTAGACGGGGCTCCTCAAGAAACCCCTCCCTAGGCAGGGGAGGACGTGGTCAGGGTGGCAAACCCTCGGGACCATTCAAGCAATGAGATACTCCAGGTTGGAGGGAGACGACTCCACTTTCAGGATCGTTGGACCTTCGATCCCTGGGCCCACAGCCTAATCAAGAATGGACTAGGATGGAAATGGAACAAATCCCCACCTTCATTTCCCCAGTTCTTCCAACACTGGAAGAATATAAGTATTTTCAAAAATTTATTTTATAATAAAAGTAACATTTTTAATACATTAGTTGTTACATTTATGTTGTCTATACAAATAAATGAAGAAATGTATTTGCGTCTTATTCGCCCCAAAGATAGCTGAATAAAATTAGACAGGGTTACTGATTTATTTTCCTCAAAATAAGGTAAACACTTGGTGCTAATACATATGAACATAATTATAGTAAGGTAATTACATTTGTTCCTTAATATATACAAACCTTTTCGCTTCTACTGTCAAGTGACAATTTCCGTGCAGGGGGCAGGAAGCCCTAAGATTGTTCCAAGCTTAGAGGATAGGATGAATAACGGTACCGTCATGTATTAGGTGGTCTAGGTGACCATATAGCTGATTCAAGGTTAAAAGCACTTATGCAAACCCACAGATATAGTACTTTCAAGTAATTCTTTGGTAAGCTTCCATCAGGACGACATGGCTTGAGCCCAAAAAACAGATTTTGAAGCAAAGCGAAAAATCTATTTTTGGGTGAGATGGCCAGGTTGTCCTGATGGACCTACACTCCTTTTTGAAGAAAAGGAGTGTACAGTACATACGTAACAATCCCCACCCGAAACTACTCTGTCTGTAGCCACCATTCTTAATTGCTACGAGGAATGGGTAGCCATGTTGGGCCCTGTAGTAGTGCGGGAAGGGGATCCACTGGGTAACCTTGATGACGGCTCCCCTTCATTTTCACCACTCTTCCCCCTCAGAGCGAAAACTCTATACGGGGTGGAGATTGCTATGTGTCATATCAAGAAATACGTCCCCTGATATTATGCGATATCCTTAAGAGTTATATTAAGGATACTTGTGCCAGGAGTTAGAATTCTGGAGACCTGTGGTCAATTCTCTGGGAGTATCACTGTAGCCAAATATCCCTTAGAAAGCTACCTAAAGGAACCTTCCATCAGGACGACATGGCCATATCACCCAAAAATAGATTTTTCGCTTTGCTAAAAGATATATATATATATATATATATATATATATATATATATATATATATATATATATATATATATATATATATACATACATACATACATACATATATATATATATATATATATATATATATATATATATATATATATATATATATATATAAGAGAATCCAGACATTAATGTATCAAAAATATGTATGGCTTATTTGTATATATATATATATATATATATATATATATATATATATATATATATATATATATATACACACACACACACATACACACACATATAGAAAGAATCTTAATATAATCCGAGTTGTTATAGACATGTGTATCTATAAATTCTTTAGACAATTCTCTGGAGGTGGGGAGAAGGGGGGGAATTCAATGACTAACCAGTAATAGATACATATTAGTGTCATTATGCTGGTTCTCATTCGTACAAGGATTTGCTATAGAAGCATCTAAAGGAAAGATATTGGGGGGGAAGTGTGTAAATACCTGACTATATATGTGTACAGTATACCATTAGAGCTATCCCTGTTAGATGGTACAGTGGAACTACTAGTCTAAACAACAGGAGTTGACCTATTTGTCCCTGTTGGAGCCTTTGGGCTTATAGCATCTTGCTTTTCCAACTAGGGTTGTAGCTTGGCTAATAATGATAATAATATGGTTCGTAGTAAGGCGGATTAGTCCAGCAATACTGCCATTGCCTGAAGGAATATTAGTGCCTCTGACTGTAGCAGAAAACACAATCCTCTGATGGTCCTGGCTGCTCTACTGAATAGTTGGCTAACCAGGTATCCCGAAAACTCTGCAGAGTTTCGCGGAGTACTCGGTCATATGTCCCAGTTTCCGAAGGAATTGGAAGGGAAGACTAGTTTTCACCTGAATGGGTCACATGTGCAACCTGTCGCCCAATTTCCTAGAGTCACGATACAAACTATACCATACCAGGATCACGCTCGAGGGAGTGAACAACTTGCCTGAAGGGCAAGTAGATGTCGGGATCACTCCTGCTACGAAGGGCATCTCTCAACCGTGTACAGTAATCTCTTTCCTTCCATTGACTTGACACTTGGTGATTTTGACCACTAGTTATCTCTATAGGTTATCCGCCAAGGATGTACCAAGACTTATGCGTTGAGAAATGATTTGCCAGTACAGGGTGCGAGGTTCTAGCCTACTCTCAACCAATCAAGTGTTTGCAAGAATGTTCACTCTAGTTGCAACCAGTGTCAATACCAATACATCCGCCCTCCTCGTCCCTTATACAAGTTGTTGATTTAAAAACTCAGTGGCGATGTTTCTCCGCCACTGAATCAACCTTTTGAGTTTTACCTTGTTCGAGATAAAAAGGCCTGAACTGTCATACAGTATTTAGAAAGGCAAAATAATTTCTAAAAAAGGCAAAGTTACTCTGTCTCTTTCAGACGCACCGACGGCTGTGCCTGTTTAGACACCTGAACTTACCAGTTGTTTCGGGCCCCTGGAAAAAGTCATAGCTTCAGTCTCATCTAGTGGCAGCTGAAAACCTTTCGGTGTGAGCAGGAATTCTGTGGACTTAAGAGTCCAATAGAATGAGAGTGAGAGTCCTGAGTTGGGAGATTAAGATTACCAACCTCCTCAGGGGAGTAGACCTCTCTCCTTCCCCCTCATTTGATGTTCTTGGGGGATGTATCGAAATATGAGGTTCACCTGTCATGACACATGGCCTCTTGAAATATGTTCCAACACCTATTTGCAGTGCCACATGAGTTTCCCTGGTTTGGAGTACATTGTTGCTGGCGCTTAATCTCTTCCAATAACTCCCTTCTTGTCACACCATCGTGTTTTCTTATGAAAGTGCGATGGTAGTAAAATATCCAGACAGATATTCTTGGCATGACAAAACACCCAGACAAATATATTCTTGGCATGACATAGAATACCCAGACTTATATATTCTTTGTAGTCGACGGCCATACCACGTTGGAGAAACACTACTCTAACAATCAGCGAAGTTAGGCAACGTAAGGTCTAGTCAGTACTTGGATTGGTGACCACCTGGGAACAGCAGATGCAGATGGCAGTGACTCCTGTCGGTCTAGCCGTAAAAAGAGGGAGTTGGACTTTAGACAACTTAATTGTCCTATCGGCAGTGCCACACAATTTTTCTGAATGAGAGCAGTATTGCTGGCTCTTAATCTTTTTCAGTAACTCCCTTCTTGTCACACCATAGTATTTTTATTAAGGCACTGTGGTGATAAAATACCCAGGTAAGGGTATTCTTTGCACGGCATAAAACACCCAGACAAAGATATTCTTTGCACAACTACTTTCTGACTAGTCATTAGGAGATGGAGTTGGATGAGAGACAACTCGATTGCCCTCTGCAATCCGGTTCAGGGCGGGCCAGGAAAACTTGTCAGTCTGAGCAGACAGACTCAAATAATGGGCTACGAGAGACCTTTCTCTCCCTCTGTTAGCCATCTAAGTCTTGACCCTGGCGTCAGTTACAGATGAGATGTCAGTCTGTGACGTATCATGCCCTGAAGTATCTGGGGGTACTGTTAACCAGTACAGGGTAAACGGGCCTATGCATCTGATGAGGAGACTCATTCTTGAAAAGGGCAACAACAAATCAGTCAATGACCCTGATAGCTCCACAGTGGCAGCAAGAAAAATAGAACCCAGACCCTATTCCTGCCTGCGGAGATATGTAGAGAGAGCTGTTCTTTCCTTTCCTGAACTGCACATGCCTCACTCGAATTCACCACAATCTGTCGTGTCCCTACGACTTTTCACTTGGAGTGTATTCATCATCTGTTTCAGAGATGCTTTTTGCAAGCAATAGCAAAAAGGATGGCTGACTGAAGGTTGAGGTTTAGATTGTGGAAATAGGCCTCGTGCCACTCGATATCTCTCTCCCCGGGACTGTGAAGCTTGGATGTACCACGGGGAAGAAAGATCCTGCTCGGTTTTGACCATGACAGAATGTCGCTCGTCTTTGAGTTTTGTCTTTAATTTAAACGGAGTCAGCATTTCCTCGACGGAACTGGTCCCTAATCAGAAGTTAGATCACCCCCTTAGAGCTTACAGTAGTTCTTTTACCACGCTCTCAGAATGGAGCGCTTCATTACTAGTCAGTCCTGAGATCATGACTTGACTCTTAAGACGGTTGTTTTTCCTTCTCGCTTTGGCCTCCGGTATGAAAGCTAACAAAGGACATGGTCTCTCTTAAGACATATCCCCACCAGGAGATGAAGGTCAGGTAACAGTTCTGAGGGGTCAGGTCCTTCCTGGTTGTGCGTCTCTGTAATTTATCCTTTGACCCAGCTCAATTGTTACTATATACTAAGAGCGCTGATGCGTCATCTTGAATCTGCAGGAGCCTGCCTGCATGTAAACAAGCTTTTCGTGATCATGGGCAAGGTCAAAGGGAGAGTTGCCAAGAAATGATCTCTTCTTGAATTTGACAAGTCATAGATCAGGCCTTGAATCCAGACTCTCCTCCAAATGATTGTAGACCCAGAGCTCATGATGTTAGGGGCATAAGTATGTCCTGGCATTTAAAAAGAACTTCCATGTGGCACAGGTTTTTTGAGCGGGTGTGATAAGTGTCAGATGACCTTCACAACCTGCTACCTGCAAGATGTAACCCACATGAACCGGAATACCTAGGTCCTGTGTTGGCTGCACAACATGTGGTTTAAAATACCTCGTCTCCCTTGCTGGACAAGTAGCAGTCGGTCGAGGGCAAACCTTAACCGGATTAGTATAGGATGAAAGGCAGAGTGACTGGCCTCTTCTCCCTTCAGCATCCCCTCTCTTGGGGCACAGCACCCTTGAAACTCTGCAAGCTGGCCTTCTCTGTCTGCAGGTAGAAACTGCATCCCTTGTGTAGCCTAAAATATGAAATATATTTGTCAGGCAATAATTAGGTTAAGTAAGCAGAGTGATCCACTCAAAGAATCCTTACCTGATCAAGTTACTGTGTTTAGTTCCCGCACACATACTGATTGGCCAGGCTGTTAGCTCTCGCTAGAGTTAGTGAGATGTTAAAATGCCTTTATTAAACTTGTGCAAATTAGAGGCTCGGTTATAAAACAGGTAGAATAATTTAGATACTTAGGATCTACTATAAGTGAGGAGGGATGATGGGAGGCTGAAGTTAAGAATAGGATAAAAGCAGCATGGTGGAAGTGGAGGGAGGTAGCAGGAGTGGTATATGATAAGAAAATGCCAATCAGTAATAAGATCAGTGTTAATGTTTGGATCAGAAACAAACCTTGAGAGAACATGCTGAGGTGGATTTGGGAAATATCACTGGTTGAAATTTTGGAAAAGGATGAAATAAGAAGAATAGCAGGCATAATAAACATTACAGAGATGATAAGAGTGTCAAAACTGAGATGGTGTGGGCATGTGTTAAGGATGGATGGTGGGGAGGGAGGGAGTGAGGAGGGCTTGGGAGGAATTTGATAGTGAGGAGAAGATTAAGAGGGAGGCAGAGAATTAAATGGCAAGATAAGGAGAAAGATGACATGTAGAGAAGAGGTTTGATGGAAGAGAATGCCTTTGATAAAAGGCATTGATAAGGCTGCATCAGACAACCGACCCCTTAAGTTAGGGATAATGGTGGGAATCAAGAATATTAAGCTCATGCAAAGCACAGAGCTACATTCCAGGACAAGTTACTAGCCAGTTGGTTAGGACTTCCACCCACCTTAGAGTGAGTCTCCTTAGTAAAAAGTGAAATGGTATGTATCAAGTGTTGGAATAAATGACGAATTTTGAAGGAATTTGTATTTTTCCTAACTTAACAAACCGTTAACTCTTTACTCACACTCTCCTGCCATCAATCAAAATTGATATTATTTCACCAGTGTGTGCGAGTAAGTAGGGTGATTGGTCTAGATCCCCCTCACCTCACTACCCCTTCCTAATTAGCGGTGGGTTGTTATACCACGCTAAGAGTTTTATGGCTAGTTTCAGCTTCACAGAAAAAATATATCCATAGTAAAGAGCTCAAGATCTGTATAGTCAGGAAAATGCAAATTACTCCCAATTTTATCTTATTTTTCCTTTGTCAAAAACTTTTTTTTTCTCTCTCAATAGAGCTTAATTATTTTAATTAGGTCTTTCATATTTATTTGGTTCATTACCCCGCAACAAAACAAACGGGTAAATTGATTGACTGATTTTGTTCAGTTTTTTATTTTTACTCCAGATTTAAATTTATTTGATTTATACCTCTGTGTGTGCTATTATTAGTTTGTTTAAATGTTGATTTATGTTTATCCGAATTTTTTCTAAAGTACACACTGAAAATTGATATGAACAAAAAGAATCAAGGAAAGAAGTGTTTACCCAATTTTGTCTAAAGTTTCCTTGTAAACACTGAAAATTAATATGAACAAAAGAATTAAGGAAAGAAGTGTTTACTGTGCCATCTTTGGTTTCCTCAGTATTAGTAAAGTCTTTGTAACTTATTTTGAAAGGCATCAAATTTTATTGTTATTAGCACTATACTGTATACATATTTTTTAGTATACAGTATTACTTAGATAATAAGTTTTGCCTGGATTGAACCCTGCAACAGTCAAAGATTATTTACACTACATTAATAAATAGTTTTATCAATGAAAATGCTCTAGAACATTCATTTCACATAGAAAGAGTTACAAACATTATATAAGGAAACACTAAGTACCAACTCTCAGATAATTCAATACAGTATTGCTAACAGAGCACTTGATAGTGATAGTGGTAATCTTCTTCCTAAACAGACTCATTACTTGCAATAACACATTAAGATAGTGATTATAAGAAGTATCCGCGAAAAAGCAGTGTCATATCAATGAAATGATTGTGATTTTTAGTGTGTTGGTTGTTTCTATGGTCATACTACCCTGCACATTACCCTCAACCCTATTTCATGCTATTAGAATCCAGTGCGGATGGAAGCAGCTGTGCATAAATATACTTCTTGATACTGTATTATATATTAATTTTTGCAGAAAATAAGTGTTATAAGGGGTTACAGGCACCCATATTTCATTAGCTTACATTTGTATAGGGAACTTTGTACTAAGCAGGCACTTGAATTTATTTATTTATTTCAGATGTGAAATGGAAGAACTCTCCTGATCGATCTGGTGTGGCTAACTCACACTCTCAGAACCTTACAACTGCAGATACAAACAATTCATTAAGACTACCAGAGGTGGAAGCAAATGTAGAGTCTGTTACCAATAAACTTGGTAAGCGATGGAAAGATTCATTTCTTTTGAATAAGAATAAAAAGTGTGACAAAGTGAATATTGTGATTAATCAGGCCTATGATTCTGAAAAAGGAGTCATGGAAGAAGTGAAAGAGGAATATGATGCGGAATCTGTGTGTAAATTATCAGTTTCCACGCCTGTGGGTAGTGAGTGTGGAGAACATTTTCAAGATGTCATAGATAAATTGGAAGGTATTAATTCCAAACACTTGTCACTGTGTAGTAGTGTTACTAAAAAAGGCCCTTTTGCCAGTGGAACTATCATTAATAAATATGTCAGTTCATCTCAAGAAGGTAAGTTTGCTTACAGTAAGGTAGTGGGACAGGCATATAAAAAAGGCATGCAGGTAAAGAAACCAGTTAAAAGGCCAGATCATAGAAATAAGAGTCCATCCATTGAATCCAACCAATCTTTTGGGAGAAGTTTGCGCATTAGGCAAAAGAATGCTTTATCGTTTATGGAAGATTCACTGTTAGGGTATCAATGTCCAACATGTTATAAAATCTTCCAGACAGAGTGGCAGATGATAAAGCATACAATGACCCATTTGCTATTCATTTGTGATATTTGCGAGAAAAATTTCATTTTAGAGCACGACTTGAAATTACATTTACATGATCACCTTACTGGAGCATACGAGGAAGAAAAATATTATTGCCAATTTTCATGTAAAATCTGTCATAGCTTAAAGTGTGAATGTTATGATACTCAGATTCATGAGCATAAAGAAATATCTACGGCTTTTGAGCGACCACAAAAAGCTAAACGATCTAAGAAAACTTTCAGTACCAAACCTTACTCTGGTATGAATGACCATCTAAGGATAACCTTTGGTAATTATCATAAATATTATTTGCAAAGATCAAACAGAAGTATTTCAGAACTACAAAGTAAATTGAAAACTGATAAAGACGTTTCAGAACTACAAAGTAAATTGAAAACTGATAAAGACGTTTTGCCTAACAACATTCCAAAGAAAAAAACACAAGATATCCAAATATTTGATGATAAACAAGGTGTTGGTGATGAGGAAGTTGTTGGTGAGGAGGAAGTTGTTGGTGAGGAGGAATTTGTTGGTGAGGAGGAAATTGTTGGTGAGGAGGAAATAGTAGATAATTGTGAAGAGTTTAACAGTGACAAGTCAGATAAGGCACCTATATCTTCAGTACAACCCAGGTTCTCTGTAACGAAAGATATCTTGAGAGAAAACGGTAATACAGCTAAGAATCCAGAATCACTTTGTTCTGAGGTTCCTTTAGTACATGCTACTAGCACATTGAGCTCGGCTTCTGTTCGAAAAAATGTAACCAAAATTGAAAAAGCAAGTGAAGAGCCCCAGAAAAAAGCACGGGGAAGACCAGGTGGCCGTAAAAATACAACAAAAGATATATCCATTGATGGAGACTTTTATTATATGTGTGAAATATGTGATTCAAGCTTTTACTCTAAAGCAGAACTACAGGAACACATGTTTTTCCATAGACTAAAATCACGTAGTCGACGAGGCAGTAAGAGAATTTTGGAAGAGAGTGAAGAAGCTAGTAAGAAAACTAAACTAGACGAGAGTGTAAAGTTTCGGGGAGAAGCTGAAACATATAATTTTGAAGGGTTTAAAAGGTTCAAGTGTCCAGAGTGTAAGATTCATTTTGCAAATGCTGGAGATTTGAAAAGACACAAAACTCAACATCACAGTAACAATTTCTTAGAAGTTTTGAAGTGTAACTATTGTGAAAAAACTTACAGGAGAGAACGAGAACTAAGGAGACATCTTAGAAATGCTTGTCTTAGTGCTCCTGAACATCTGAGGACTGTATTAATTGCAGGAACAACACTAATAACATTGCAAGAAAAGGGAGATGGCCCTCATTTTACTGTAGTTACCAAGAATCTTGGAACATCAGTGAAAAATGACTTGTCTCTCTCTTTAGGAAGTGGACCTTACAAGTGCAGGTATTGCCGTGTTGTAACTAAGCACGAGAAAGAAATGGAAAATCACATTTGGAATGTCTGTGCCAATACACCAAATATCATTAAGAAAAGGAGCCAGCAAGGCACTTCTTTAGAAGCACTTGGATTCCAGTGTCAGGAAGATGAGGTAGAGGACATGATTATGAGTGGAGTATCTGCTGCCATTGTAACAGATACTGAGGGAGAGACCCCAGTAAATAACTCGCCCTCTGGTGTTGGATCTGGTGTTTCATCATCATCATCATCAAGCAAATCCAAGGAACCGTTAGTTTGTGCATACTGTGGTATTTGGTATTATAGAAAGGTTTCTCTCGTTAAGCACATGAAGGATAGGTGCATAGTTATTCCAGCAAGAGATAGGGAACTTCTTAATCAAGGATTAGAAATATGTAATGCAGTTAATCGCCATGGAAACAGCTTCTGTGAAATTTCAAGTCCTTCTGGTGATTCAAAACTAATTTCATCAAGAGGTTTATACAAGAAAGTTCAAGGTTCTGTTTTTGGGGGGAAATTGAGCAGTAGTACTGAGCTGGAGAGCAGTTCTAGTGAAATTCAAAATGCCACAGATATCTCACAAGTGTCAAATGAAGATCTTAAAAAACGTGATGCAATTCAGAAAATAAGTTCGGGCAATAAAGAAAACGATGGTATATGTTCCAGTGACAGTGAAGCTACGACTAGTAAGCAGGAACCTGCTATTAATAAAAAGAACACTAAACAGAAAGGTACAAGATGTAATCGTTGTCATGAAGTATTTATATCGCCTGATGCTGTCTTAGCACATAGTAGCGTACATCATGGACCCAAGAAAGGTTTATACAAGTGCAAACTTTGTCAGGAACGTTTCCAGAAATACAAGCAGCTACGAGAACACGTTTGGATGCATACCCAGGAAACTCCATATAAATGTCATATGTGTAATGCAAGATACAGAATTAGTGATAACATTATAGGTCACCTACTTTCTGTACACGGATATCACAAAGCTCATGAAAAAAACATTTTCAAATGGTTACCTGGTCGTAATGGGAAGTATAGAACACTGGATGCACCTAAGGATGACAGTCTTACATATGAAAGTGAAGAAACCCTAGAAGGGTTGGACACCAATCTAGAAAATCTTGCTGAAGATATGGTCATAACTGATGACATATGGACAGGTAACGATGAAGATGGAGCTTCATCTAAAGACAATGTGACTAAAAACTGTAAAATCCAAGAACAAAAAGCAGAGAAGATGAAAGAAGGAGATGAAAATAAATTGAATGTAGAAGGTAAATGCAAAGATTCAAAGAAAATTTGTGATATGGAGAATTCAGATATTTCTTTTGAAATTAAAAATCAAAATAAGAAAATTGGTTTGAAAAGCAACTTGAAACATGATGAAAAACAGTTTGGTGGTGAAAATGAGCAAGAGGGCAGTCAAATTGTGAGCAACAGTGATACCGTCAGCAAGGGTGATACTTTCCCACCAACAAATTCTAATGTTAACAAGGAAGGCAAAAAGAAGGTATTGGCATCTAGCAATGATGATGATGATGGAGAACTTTTCTCAGGTTTGAGTAATCTGGACAGTATAATAGAAACTGTGAACCTCACTGACGACAGTTTCTTAGAGTGAAAAGAACTAGTGTCAATGCGTTATGGTTTCTAAGGAAAAGTTATTTTAATGCTCAAAATTGGGTATGAGTCGGAAACCATGTAGAGGGAACTTTGCTCTTCAAATTATATTTTTATTTATTGAAGTTGTCATTTTGTTTGTAATTATTTCCTTTTTATAGTTCAAGAATATTGACTAATTCATTTGTAGATCATTTGTCAATAGAACTAGATCACTACATCAAAGCTCCCAATGTGCATTTTTTTTTTGCCAAAAAAATCTCCTAAACTCCCATCATAATTAGCTATGCTCTTTTCCACTGAATTGTTTATTTAGGATAATCATTGAAAGATATGATCACTGGCAATTGGCAGGGAACTACTAGCCATATAGTTTTCACAGAGAAATAGTCTAATTTTCTCCAAACTCCTCATGGTGCGTTGGAAGTCTTCTAGGTAAACATAAACTTTGGTAAAGATCGTTTCTCATGGAAAGGGGGTCAAAACTGAAAAAAGCAGTTGCTCTATATTTTGTTTTATGTATCCCAGAGGTTGACCTGCTGATACAGTTGTATGAAATTTAATGAATATGGTGGCACTAATTTTGGAAAGGATGTAATGTGCCCCCATTCACACGTGTGAATGTATAGGAAAATTGCTGGTTTTTTAATACAGTATAAGAAAAAATGGGTTTGTAATTTTTAAACATGATAGAGCTTACATAATTTAGTTTTTAAGAATATTTGCGATTGTGTTGCTGTAAAACAATGTTTCTGACTTGGCTTTACTGCATAATGTATTGGGACAATATTTTACACCATCTGTTTTCAAATGCATCATCCATTTAGTCAGGTCATTTAATATTTCATTCATAATTCATGTATTGTCATTTCTTTCTTTAAACTATAAGACTTTCCACTATATTCAGGAATAGATGTAACCATCTCAATTTATTGTGATATTTAGAAATAAGATTAAAGTTACTTTGTATAGAGATGTATATACATATGTTGCAGTTTTTATAGGGAAATTTGACATCCCCAGTACAAATACATTCATTAAAAGTTATTTCCAGTTTTCTACCCTAAATAAGATTTTTTTTCAACAATAAGAGGGTAAACTTATGATAAATTGTCCAAATATTTTCCTTTTAGTCATGTAAATAGCAGGAAATTCTAATTCAATTAAAGTCATTATATTTTATAAGAGTTGTGATAAGTTGGCCAAGGCACCAGCCACCTGTTGAGATACTACTGCAAGAGAGTTATTGGGTCCTTTTGACTGGCCAGATAGTGCATTATTGAAACCCTCTCTGTTTACGGCTAATATTTCTTTTGCCTGCAGGTACACCGAATAGTCTGGCCTATTTTTTTACACTAATATAACCAAAAAAATTCTAATTCACTCAAGGGGTCAACTACTGCTCTGTAATTATTCACTGGCTACTGTCCAATTGGTCAGGGTAGAAGAGACTTTAGTATGGTAAGCAGCTCTTAGGAGAAAGACACTCCAATATCAAACAATTGTTCTCTAGTCATGTGTAAGACCATGGCCTCTGTACCATGGTCTTCCGCAGTCTTGGCTCAGAGTTCTCTTTTGAGGGGACACTCAGGCACACTGTTCTATTTGTTTCCTTAATTTCACTGGTCTATTTTCCCTGTTGGAGCCATTGGCCAAAGCATCCTGCTTTTCAAATTAGGGTTGTAGCTCAGCTAGTGATGATAATAACTTGAAGAAAACACCATGCCGTATCAAAGAATCTTGAGTATCAAAAACCAATAGTGATATATCATATATTTTAAAAACACATGAGCACTTGGTAAAAAGTACGAAAATACCCATGTTTAAAATATATAACTAGATTTGTTCTGTAACTGAAATACAAACCACGCTATTTACATGGGGTAATTACTTCGGCGTAGCTGAATGACGAGCCATTAGAATTTTAACGAGGGTTTACTACCCCACCGCTAGTTAGCGGGGGTTAGGGAGGGGTAGCTTTCTACCCCCCCCCCCCCCACACACACACACACACACACACTAGTGAATGCTCCACTTTGCTTTTGGCTCGGGTGGCGATCAGACCTGTCTGCGCTCCCCCTCTTGACTGCCATTAATCTGTTTGGCTTTCTCTTTTCCTACAGTGTGTGTTTGAAGTTGGCCTCTATTACTGAATATGCTTACGTGTCCTGGACTACCTGGCCGCCCTTGTGGGACTTTTATTTCGGCGGTCGACACTGATCCCCACACCTTGTGTCCTCATTGTAGGGGCCAACGGTGTGATAGCGGTAACGTATGCATTGAATGTAGGGAGTGGTCTACCTCCCAGTGGGAGAGGTTTGCCCGGTGCTGGAAGAAAAAGTCTAAAAGGGATATTTCTCCTTCAGAGGCTTCTTTGAAGAGAGAAAATTCCAAGACGACTTCTTCCGTAGCCCTTTCCTCCTCCGAAGCTCCCACTCAAGCGGTCTCTTCCGAGAGGCCGGCGAGTGGTAGCGTAGACCGTATTGCTGTTGACCGATCCCGGGGTGCGGGAGAGGTAGTTGCTTCCCATAGCGAGGCAGCTGCCCCTCCTCCCCCGGAGGAGGATATAAATATTGATTTGTCTGTTAATAACAATGATTTATTACAGCTTTGGGCTTCCTTAGGGCTTCAGGGGTTTGCCCTCCAGGGAAGCCCTATTTGATATGATCAAACTAGGTGCAGCTGTTAAACAATCGCCGACTACAGCAGGGATAGATCCTCTGTCTGTCGTTGACGTTGCTGTAACGGAGGCATTGGGTGTGTCTAGTCAAACTCCTGTGCCTGTTGTTGCTGAGGTAGCTGAAGGCTTAGGTTCCCCCTCCGAACATCCTTCGAGGGAGGAACTATGTCCTACGGTCTCTCCTGCCGGTGATTCTCCCCCTCGGGGGAGTTCACTTACAGAGACTCCTCTGCGGAGGCCTTACGATGGTCGGCTCGCTGATCCCACGGCCCCTCGTGGGCGTATAAGACGGAAGGCTCATCCTCCCCTTCGCCGTAGAGGTTTTCCTTCTCCTCACAAGGGAGTTAGGAGGCGCCTCTTCGGCTCGTCTTCCCCGCAGTCCTCTGCGGAGGAGACGACTCCCCGTTCACCGATCCTGCCAGCTACCACCTTAGACCTCTCCGGAGATCGTTCGCGATCCCCTTCGAAGGAAGGTCGTCCTTCGGGACCCTGTGACTAGTCTCCCTCCAGATCTGCTGACCTGCCGTCACCCTTTGAAGATGCTGATGCGCAATACGCGCCGTCTAAACCTGTCATTGCGCAGGCACCAGTCCCTTCGGGGCATAAGGGACTTGAGCGCAAAACTGCGCCTCAAACCCTTAACCCTGGATAGGTACGCTCCTCGGACACCCCTTTAAGGGTATACTCGGTCGCGCGCGACCCCGACTCCGAAAAAAATTCAGGAAAAATTTAGTTATGCATCAATCTGTATTGTTTGACTTGGTAAAAATACTTCAAAGAATGCTAAAAACTACTGAAAATATAAATGATACCCATCTACAAAATAACTATTTATTGGAAATATATTAAAAATTTAAGTATACAAAAAAAAAGACATGAAGTAAATATTCACAAAAAAATAGAAATATACATACAGTATACACATAAATCCCTTTAGGGACACCTTCTTAGATGGCAAAGCAACAGCGTGTAATTGCTGGAAATGAGTTGGACCCATAGAAGTCAAGATCTGAAATGAGAAAAAAAGTAACTTTTTTTGGCCAAAAAAATTTGTCCAAATTTCATGAATTTTTTGGGGTACCCAAATATAATAGGAAGAGGCTAATTTTTTTATAGAATAAACTCATATTATCCTAGAACAGAAATACACAATAAAATCTGCACTAAGATGTAATTTACTGTTATATCAGGGGCGAAATCTAAAGGTCATTTTTTGACGGCCTAGTTTCACAATGTAAATTTCCTATGAAAATCATTGTACTGTATCTCCTATAAAATATGATATTTATGCATTAAAATATCACAAATTCTATACAGAACAAGAATATATAGAGATATGCCAACTTACCTTTCGGGTATGAACAAAATGGCCGCAGACCGCAACAACTCTTACAGCCCAATCTACCACTTGAAATGAAGAATGGGGTTGCAAACTCCATATTATCATCAACATCTCTTTAACTCCATTAAAAGTGTGTTGATGACATCCATGCCGAGGGAATACTGCCTGCTGGCCATTATTGAAGATAAATTCAAAATAAATAGAAAAAAATCAAATTTGCAAAAAATAAAAAAAATTCAGAAATTAGCATTTGAGGGAAAATGGACCTCATGGCAATATATGGCATCTAAGCCAAAACCAATGTCATGCAAGTGGTAGACACACCATCCATCCACACTTTCCAACTATAAAGAATCAAAAAAGTATCAACACTGTTCGACAATTTATAATTATGTAATAACTTTGCTGTTTGATCACTTACCCCTATAAAGGTATGTCAGGGTCGAGGTCGACCCCTGGGGGGGTAAAAAAACGGGGAAGGAGGGAAGTTAGACGAAAATCAGTCCTAAAGCAGACAATGGCATGTAGACTAGTCACCCCTTGCAGGTCGATCACTTCCATATTCGAGACAGCTGATGATTTATGGGGAAAAAACAGGTTTTGATAATGCTGTAGGGGTCGCGTACGACCCATCATACCTTTACAGGGTTAAGCGCCAGGTTAAACCTGCGCGCCATCATGCTGCTGCTGCCGTTCCAGACTTAGCGCTACAGCGCTCACCTGCGCGCTTGCGCACATCTGTTCCTGTTACGTGCCAGGGTTCCCCTGCGCGCCCACAACCTACTGCGCCCCAGCGCCCACCAGTAGTTCCTGATCTAGCGCGCACGCGCTCACCTGCGCTCCAGCGCCCACCGGTTCCTGTCACATTGCGCGCAGTCCAAGAGGCACCTAGGTTAGCGCACAGGCGCTCACAGGGGCCTCTAGACTCTCAGCGCACTTCTGGAGTTGGGCGCGAATTACACCCATCGCGCGCAGTTCCTGATACAGCACACACGCGCCCACTCGGCGCGCAGTCCAGGAGGTGCCTAAGTTAGCGCACGGTCGCTCACAGGTACCCCTGGACTCTCCATCCAGACTGCGCAATCCTGTACACGCACCTCCAGTTGCGCGCCACGTTCCAGTCGCGCTCGAGGCGGCTCCAACTCAACAGCGCACACCTGTGCGCCCTAATCCGATTGCGTGCCCACCGCAGCAGCTCACACCTGCGCGCCATGCGCGCCTACGATACCTTGCACGCCCACGGTCGCCTCAGGTTAACATACCTGCAAAGACTGCTCAGAGCTCACCTGCGCGCCAACGCGCAGACCCACCCTCGCACTATCACGAGGCTGCGCAATCGCGCCCTCGCCCATTATTTCCAGATACGCGCCCACGCGCTACTGCTCACTCGCGCCCGACAGTACCACATCAGGTTACTGCGCGCCCTCGCATCCAGCCTTCAACCCCGCCTCACGATCTAGCTCCTGCGCGCCACACGCCCTCGCCATCTCCTACGCACGACCGCGCCACCAACCTCGCACGCGCGACCGCGCCACCAACCTCGCACGCGCGAGCGCGAAATTCCTACTGTGCACGATCCTTACGCGTGCGACCCAGGACAGGGCTCATCGCGAGACCTACAGCGCGATCATCGTCAGGCTGACAGGTCATCATCTCGTTCCCCTCCCCGCAAGCGCAGAACATTGCACTCGCCGGAGGAGGGGCGGTTTCCGGACAGGTCTAAGGACTCTCTTATTCCAGCTTCTCTTCAGGTGAACCCTCGTTTGTCAACTCCTCCAAGGGATCGAACGATCCCCTTCCCTCCAGAGGGAGTGTCTGACAGCGCAACTGTCAGCCAGCAGCCCTGGTTCGGGACCCTAGTCAGAGCTCTTATGCAGGCTATGAACCCTGTGCTCTCTGACTTAGGTCACAAATCAGTGGCAGCTTCCTCCCCCCTGAAGAGGAAGAGAGGAGTCCCCTCTGTGGAGACGTCTCCGAGGGCTATCCTGTCTCCTCGCAAATCCTTGCGCAAGGCTGCTCCTCCCCCCCCCAGACTTTCTCTCCCTCCCCTGCGGATGAGGATTACCCGTCCTCAGGAGAGTCGGACGAGCCGGACCGTTCCCCCATCGCACCAATGGGGGAAACTCCGCCTCTTCCTGAGACTTCTTCTCGAACAGGGGTGGAAAAGAGCCTGCATCCATCGTTACTCGAGTCTTGTATCCCTCCCAGGGGCGAACCGAAGGACTCCACGACTATTCCTAAGTCTTCGGCAAGGATCAGACAGGAGCCAGCTAGACCTTCGGAGAATGTCCACGAGTCCCCCCAGGAAGAGCCACTGGGGGCAGGAGACTTTGCTGCCAGTCCTTCAGGAGGAGAGCACCAAGAGTCAGAACGTCTGACCCTTATGAGGAACCTCAACGGGATTCCAGACCCAGAGATTCCTCCTCGTGAGGGTAAGGACACGATCTTGGACCGAGTCTACGGCACCCAGAAACCCTCTAGGGCCAGTGAAGCTTTGTCCTGGTCACAAGGGATGAAGAGTGCCAGAGACAAAGTCGAGGGCCAGCTCTCTGAGCTTGCCGCCTCCAGTAGATCCAGCGCCGGTAACAAGTTCCTCCCTCCTCCTCGAGTCCATCAGAGGAGGTATTTTGAGATCCTAGAGGAGACTTGTTTGGGTCTTCCAGTTCACTACTCCGTGGAAGAACTCACCGGGGAGTCCCTCTAGAGAGACTCTCCAACTGGCACGTGTCCTATTCGGCTACTGAGATCCTAAGCTAGGAGAAGGTGGCGAAGTGTGCCATGCAGGCAACTTCGTGGCTTGACATCTGGCTGGGGTCTCTGGGCATCCTGGTGCGGTCTTAGGATCTGTCCAAAGAAAGCACCAGGAAGGCACTGGAGATATTCTTGCTCTCAGGCACGCGGACCATCGAGTTCCTGGCCCACCAAGTCTCGAGCTTGTGGGCCAACATGATTCTCAAACGACGGGACGCTGTGGCTGAGAGATTCCACCAGAAGGTCCCCAGTTCCGACGTTAGCAGGCTCAGACACACTTCTGTGCTCGGTAAGAGTTTGTTTGAGCCTAAGGACGTGGAGCTAACCGCTGAGAGGTGGAAGAAGTCCAACCAGGACTTCCTCATCCATAGGGCCCTGACATCGAGGCCCTACAAACCCCCAGTAGCCCAACAGCCCCGTCCAGCTAAGGACACAAAGAAGACGACAGCAGCAAAGCCGAAGGTGTCTAAGCCCTTTCCTGACAAGAGCAGAAGTAGCAGAAAGTCCTCCAGGGGAGGTAAAAATCCTAGAGGAAACGGCTGAGGCCGTAAACGCTAGAATTGGCAGTCCCCTTGCATGTCCACCAGTGGGGGGATGCCTACAAAGTTGCGCGACAAGGTGGCAGCAACTCAGGGCAGATACCTGGACGATTTCCGTGATCGGTCAGGGTTATCGCGTCCCATTCATAGCTTCTCTACCTCCCCTGACAGCGAATCCAGTGTCATTGAGCTCCCTTACTATGGGATCAGTAAGGGGGCAGGCCCTCCGGGCAGAAGTCCAGAATATGTTGAAGAAGGACGCTCTCCAAGAGGTAGTGGACGGGTCCCCAGGCTTCTACAGTTGACTCTTTCTTGTAAAGAAGGCGTCTGGAGGCTGGAGACCAGTCATCGACCTCTCAACCCTGAACGGGTTTGTCAAACAGACTCCGTTCAGCATGGAGACGGCAGACACGGTCAGACTTGCAGTGAGACCACAAGACTTCATGTGTACACTGGACCTGAAGGACGCGTACTTCCAGATCCCAGTCCATCTGTCTTCAAGGAAGTATTTAAGATTTTGCCTAGACGACAAGATCTACCAGTTCAAGGTGCTGTGTTTCGGTCTCTCTACAGCCCCTCAGGTGTTCACCAGAGCGTTCACCCTGATATCATCGTGGGCTCACAGGATCGGCATCCGTCTCCTTCGTTATCTGGACGACTGGCTGATCCTAGCGGACTCGGAGGCAACCCTTCTTCGCCATCGAAACAAGCTTCTCGAACTTTGCCAAGATCTAGGGATCATGGTAAATCTCGAGAAGTCCTCTCTGCAGCCCTCTCAGAAACTGGTATACCTAGGCATGGTCATAGACACCAATCTCCACAAAGCCTTCCCATCAGACGACAGGATAGCAAGGCTGAGGAAGGTCGCAAGGCCTTTCCTCAAACGAGAAGAACTTCCAGCCGAAGCGTGGTCACGTCTCCTCGGCCATCTCTCCTCCCTAGCCCGTCTGGTTCCCAACGGTCGCCTCAGAATGAGATCTCTCCAGTGGCGACTCAAGTCCCGGTGGAATCAAGGACACGATTCCCCGGACACTTTGATCCCTATGGGTCATGCGGAACAGTCAGACCTCCAGTGGTGGGTGGCAGACGAGAACCTACGAAAGGGAGTGGATCTTCTCGTCCTTCCCCCGGATTTGATGTTGTTTTCAGAGGCATCAAAGAAATGGTGGGGGCCCAACGTTCTGAACCACAGGACCTCAGGCCTGTGGTCAGAATCAGAAAAGTACATTCACATAAACCTGCTAGAAATGAAGGCCGTGTTCCTGGCACTTCAGAAGTTCCACCAAGTCCTGGCGGGTCACTCTGTGGTGGTGATGAGCGACAGCACCACGGTGGTGGCTTATATCAACAAGCAGGGAGGTACCTTTTCAGAACAGCTATCCCATCTTGCAGTAGAGATACTGAGATGGTCCGAAGTCCACTCAATCACACTAGCAGCTCGCTTCATTCCAGGCAAAAGGAATATGCTCGCGGACAGTCTGAGCAGAGCGACGCAGATAGTGAGTACCAAGTGGTCTTTGGATCCTCAAGTAGCCAACAAATTCCTGACTTTGTGGGGTTCCCCGACGGTGGATCTGTTCGCTACAGCATTGAACTTCAAGCTCCCGCTGTACTGCTCCCCAGTCCCGGACCCCAATGCTCTCTGGCAAGATGCCTTCCAACAACGGTGGGACAACATCGATGTGTACGCCTTTCCCCCGTTCTGTCTGATGAGGAGGGTGCTCAACAAGACCAGAACATCTGTCAGTTTTTCAATGACACTGATAGCTCCGCTATGGTATCACGCAGAATGGTTCCCGGACCTTCTGCAACTCCTCACGGAGGTTCCGAGAGAACTCCCTCCACGTCACGAGCTACTCAAACAACCACACGCCAACATCTTCCACAAAGCCGTAGCTTCGCTTCGACTTCACGCCTGGAGGCTATCCAGCATCTCCTCACTGAGAGAGGATTTTCGCAGCAAGTTGCGAATAGGATGTCTGGACACCTGCGCAAGTCATCCGCAGGGGTCTACCAGGCGAAGTGGCGAGTCTTCTGTTGTTGGTGTCGTGAAAGCGGTATCTCTCCCCTCGATGCCACTATTCCAGCAATAGCGGAGTTCCTCGTGTATTTGCGGGAGGAAATGCGCCTTTCAGTCTTGGCAGTGAAAGGCTATCGCTCAGCCTTAAGTCTTGCCTTCAGGCTTAAAGGAATGGACATTTCTTCCTCGCTGGAACTTTCCCTTCTCATACGGAGTTATGAACTTACCTGCCCTCAGTCGGAAGTGAGACCTCCATGGAACGTGGTTCGAGTTCTCTGGTCTCTGAGGAGACCTCCCTTCGAACCATTACGCCAGGTCCAGATCGCCACCTTACCTGGAAGACTGTTTTCCTGCTAGCTTTGGCCTTGGCCAAGCGAGTCAGTGAGCTACATGGTCTCTCGTACGACATCGCCCATTCAAGGGGATGGGGGGAGTTAACGTTCAGTTTCGTCCCTGAGTTTGTTGCCAAGACTCAGAATCCGGGAGTGCCGGACCCTAGGTTCGACTCTTTCCAGGTTTCGAGTCTTCGTTCTGTAACAGATGACCCAGACCTTCTCCTACTGTGCTCAGTAAGGAGTCTGAGGTTGTATCTTAAAAGGACAGCTGTAGTTCGTCCCCAGGTGCAAGCCTTGTTCGTGAACACTGGGAAAACGAAGAGGAGGGTCACCAGGAATACCATCTCGGCCTGGATTCGAAGGTAATACACCTGGCCTTGAATCCTGACCCTTCTCCGTCATGTTGCCCTAGAGCACATGACGTCAGGGGCATAGCTACGTCCCTGGCCTTCAAGAAAAATTATTCAGTGACGCAGGTCCTGCAAGCTGGGGTGTGGAAGCGTTAGAGCACTTTCACAGCCCACTACCTGCAAGACGTGACACACAGGAGGCTCAATACGTTCTCTATCGGCCCTGTGGTGGCTGCACAACAGCTGGTCTAACCTCAGGCTCCTTAATGGACAAGTAGCAGAAGGTTGAGGGCATTGTTACCCGGTTTTAGTCTGCGTGAATGAAAAGATCTGTCTGGCCCTTATTCTTTTCTTCATCCTCTCCTCCCTTGGAGAAAGCAGCATCCTGGGTTCTCTGCACAGCTGACCTCAAACCACTGCAGGTAAACCATGCTTCCTTGTGTTTCTAGTATTAAGTGTAATACTGTCATGTCCCCATACCCTGACGAGGTGGTATTGGGAGAGTCCTAGCCTAGAATTCCATCTGAAGAACTCCAGGTCAACTTCCTAGGACGAGTCACTTCTTCGCCTTCACACACAGCTTATGTAGGCCGCAGCAGTTTCACAGCTCGCTAGCGAGGCACAGGGACTCCTTATTTCCTGAGTACTTAAACACTCGAATATGGAGTCCCCGGACAAAGCCAAAGCCAGCTTGCAGGGACTTACCGCCCTTCCTAAGGGTTGAGTCACCCCATGTAAATAGCGTGGTTTGTATTTCAGTTACGGAACAAATGACAAATTCGTAGATAATTTGTATTTTTCCTAACTATACAAACCTTAGCTATTTACACATATTTGGCCGCCAGCCCTGTCCCCGGGATAAGTCCTACCTCTAAGCAAAGTGGAGCATTCACTAGTATGTGTGAGGGGTGGGGGGGGGGGGGGGGTAGCAATCTACCCCTCCCTACCCCCCCGCTAACTAGCGGTGGGGTAGTAAACCCTCGTTAAAATTCTAATGGCTCGTCATTCAGCTACACCGAAGTAATTACCCCATGTAAATAGCTAAGGTTTGTATAGTTAGGAAAAATACAAATTATCTACGAATTTGTCATTTTTAATACTGTACCCAATGATAGTGATGTTGGAAACGTCCCTGCTTAGCTATCTGGACTTGGGTTCGAAACCTGCTCAAAGATCGATGGTTTCTGGTAATGTCTGCAACCTCACCGTCCTTGAGCTAAGGATGGGGGAAGGATTTTGGGAGACCCTATAAGGCTACCAACAGAGTCATCAGTTGCCATTACCTGGCCTTCCTGGTTTAGGTTTATGGAGAGGGGGAAGTGAGGACTGATCATAGTATAACCGTAATACCTCAAAATGCAAAAAGACATACAAAGATTTTTTCGCTTCATATTTTAAAAAATCCTAAGGATACAAAACCAAATTGCCCCGGCCGCCGAAAAATGATTTCAAAATCCTCGTGCCGCACATACTGTAAACTTGCCACCATCGTCCTACTTTCCAATTAGTTATCTCGCTACCCTGATGCTAGGTAGTAGGTTAGCTAGGACACCAGCCACCCGTTGAGATACTACCGCTAGAGAGTTATGGGGTCCTTTGACTGGCCAGACGAGTACTACATAGCACCCTTTTCTCTGGTTACGGTTCATTTTTCCTTTGCCTACACATACACCGAATAGTCTGGCCTATCCCTTACAAATTCTCCTCTGTTCTCATACACCTGACAACACTGACATTACCAAACAATTCCTCTTCATCCAAGGGGTTAATTACTGCACTGTAATTGTTCAGTGGCTAGTTTCCTCTTGGTAAGGGTAGAAGAGACTTTTTAGCTATGGTAAGCAGCTCTTCTAGAAGGACACTCTAAAATCAAATCATTGTTCTCTAATCTTGGGTAGTGCCATAGCCTCTGTACCATAGTCTTCCACTCTCTTGGGTTAGATTTCTCTTTCTGGAGGGTACACTTGGGCACACTATTCTGTCTTATTTCTCTTCCCCTTGTTTTGTTAAAGTTTTTATAGTTTATATGGGAAATATTTATTTTGTTGGTGGTGTTCTTAAAATATTTTATTTTTCCTTGTTTCCTTTCCTCACTGGGCTACTTTTCCCTATTGGAGCCCTTGGGCTTATAGCATCTTGCTTTTCCAACTAGGGTTGTAGCTTAGCTCGTAATAATAATATAAGATCCTGCTCTCCTATTGTTCAGCATCTTTCCTATCATGCATCTACGTATTGGCATTCCTCTACCATTTCGTTTAAGCAACGCTATCATTTAGATTAAATTCGTGTTGGCGATTTTGATTCAATTTCGTGCTTATAGTTTTTGTGATGCTGTATTTAAACTGTAATTCTATAGCCATGTCCAAAGAATGTTGCTGATGTTCAAGGAAAGAAGTAGTGGGTGCTTTCTTTAGAGACGAAGCAGGAAATAATCAAGAAATATGAGGCTGGCATGCAGTTGAGTGTGATCGCTAAGGAGTAAGGCCAAAATCTGTCAACTACAGGCATCATCCTTAAGCAGAAGGAAGCCATCAAAGCAACACCTTCTAAGGGCATGACTGTCCCTTCAAGTAAGAGGAGCCACGTCCATGATGAGATGGAGATACTACTCAGGATTAACAATGAGGAAATCACTGGCGACACAATCACCAAAATGATAATCTGCCACAAGGCCAGCTCTATTTTCTGTGATGTGCATGCTGAGGCCAAAGACAACGCAGGAGAAAGGACATCGCAGCTGGCCCCCACAGAGTTTAAGGCTTCAAACTGGTGGTTTGCTTTAAGAGATGGACTGGCATTCATTCGGTGGGGAGGCTGCCAGCACGGACATGAAAGAAGCCGAAGCCTTTGTTTAGAAATTTGACTAGTTGACTCTCCAGGAAGGCATCAAGAGGTAAAAAAAGAAGTTGCCCTGGCACAAGCATATAAAGGATATGTTTACCCTTGCACTGTGCCAATGCCGGTGGTGATTGTAAGGTCAAGCCCCTACTGGTGTATCATTTGGAGACTACTTGACCCTTCAATTCCCACAAATTGCTAAAGGAAAAGCATCCATTGATGTGGAGGGCTCGTGTGAAAGCCTGGGTAACAAGAATGGTTTTCGTCGAGTGGGTAAATATCTGTTTCGGTACGACTGTGAAAAGTTATTTGGAAGAGAACTAACTCCCTCTGAAATGTCTGCTGATGTTGCTCACCCTCCTGGCCTTGAGAATATCCATTCTGAATATTCATTTATAAAGGTTCTCTACTTTTCACCTCCCCTCTCCTCCAGTCCAGCCCATGGACAGCAAGTAATTTCGAACTTCAAGCAGCTCTTTACAAAACATCTCTTCTGTAGATGTCTTGAAATCACTGTCAACACAAACCTCACCCTTTGTGAATTTTGGAGGGAGCATTTCGATATTGTGGATATGCCTTAGACTCACCCATCAAGTTTGTCAGGAGGTTTTGAAGCACATCTTGAACTCTTTGTGAAAGAAGCTGTGGCCGGATGCCATCTCCGTACAAGACTTTGAGGGATTCAACATAGGTCTAGCTGAAGCCGAAATAGTTTACAATTCTGAACCTGTTCTGTAATTTGTGGTTGAGGAAATCGTTTCACTCGGAAGGTCTCTGGGGCTGGTCGTCGATGAGGACGACATTAATGACCATCTTGAGGAGCACCAAGAAGAGGTTATGAAGGACAACCTGAAGGAGTTACAGGCCATGCAAATTAACATCATTCAGGAACAGTTCTCTGGCCACGAGGAGGAGGAGGACAGATACAACTATAACAACGGCAGACATTAAGATGCTTTCTTCACATCATAAAGTGACAGACTTCATAGAAAAGAAACACCCGGAAAAGATTCACATTGGTCGTTTTCTTGCGTAATTTAATAACATTTGCCCGAGACCTTTCAGGAACATTTTAAAAAGTAGGCAGAAACAAGCTTATTTTTTTTTCTTTTTTAAAGAGGCCAAGGTGCAGGTCAAAGTGATCTGAAATAATGGGAAAGCGGAAGTGGAGAAAAAATTAGTAAAATTTAGAAAGTGCAAGACAAAGAATGCAGGAAGTATCAAATAAAGTTGGGCTGAATATGAATAGAAGAAAGACAGTTGATGGGAACGGATTATGCAATGAAACATGAAATATTGGAAGGAGAAAGGATTGATGAAGTAGTATCATTTAAGTATTTAGTAACTATAATCTCCAATGCAGGGTCTTTAGAATTAGTTTAGTGAGAGATTGAAAAAAGCTAGGTTCAGTAAAATTTGGAAATCAAATCGCCTGAAATTACATATGAAAATCAGAGTATAAATCAGTGGAGTGAGATCGATGTTACTCTATGGACATGAGTCATGATAAGACAATGAAACAATATCTAATAGATTTAGTAGATTTGAGAACAAAGCCCTAGGAAGTATATTGGGAGTTGAATGTCAGGACAGCATTACAAATAAAAAATATATTTTATATATATATATATATATATATATATATATATATATATATATATATATATATATATATATATATATATATAATATATATATGTGTGTGTATGTATGTATGTATGTATATATATATACATATATATATATATATATATATATATATATATATATATATATATATATATATATATATATATATATATATATATATATATATATATATATATATATATATTATTTGGGCTCAGGCCATGTCATCCTGATGGAAGGTTCCTATAAGTAGCTTCCTATGGTATATTTGACTACAGTGATATTCCTAGAGAATTTACCTTTAGGTCTCCAGAATTCTAACTCCTAGCGTGAATATCCTTAAAATTTCTCTTAAGGATATCGCATAATATTGGGACGTACATCTTGATACGACACATAGCAATCTTCACCCCGAATAGCGTTTTCGCTTCGAGGGGAAAGTGGCAAAATTAGAAGGGGAGTCGTTATCAAGGTACCCATTCCTCCATTACTACCTTGAGTATCCAGATGGAGCTATCGTCGCCGCCATGCCTTATTCCTATATCTGTAGCGCTACTGCTCAGTGATTTTCCCTTTCGCTCTCTAGTGTACACTCTTATTATTGGATTTATCATGCAATCCCCAGCCTCTTCTGCCTCTGGAAAGTTGAGTATTTGATCTTTGCATTGTATAAATTTTAGCTCTTGCCTCACTGTGAAATTAGGTTAAATTAAGTGAGAGAGCTTTTGCCTGAACCGGAGGCTTCATGGGCGCTGTCGTTCATTACGCGTGAGTTATTTAGTTAGCCTGAACGACTTTCCCGGTATTAATAGCATGAATAACTAATAGCAATTCAGTCTTCATTGCCAGGAGTTAATTATATTATACCAATCGTATTCTTAATAGTTTCGGCGATTTAGGTAACCGAACCTTGCTTACAATAGGCTTCATAGCCTAGGCGTTTTAGTTTACTTTCATGCATGATATAATAGACATTCCTAGGTTTATTTCAATTAAATGAAGCTATTTAGGCAGTTTATACATGTAAGATACATTGATTGCATATAAATTTTTCTCCTGAGATCGTATGCGAGAGAGTTTCGGCGATTAAGGTAGTCGATTCTCACCTGCCACTAAGCTACTAGCCTAGTGACTTTAGTATACTTTCATACATGTTCCCCGGTTACCCTCGTGTATCGTTTTATCAATTCAGGCGGCGATAGATATCTCCTAGAATTATTATATAAACCGATACTCCTCTCCAGTGGAGTATTAAGGGTAATCCCTCTTTCCCTCTGAGTGTAGCCTTAGGCTACAACCCTAGTTGGTCATGCCTCGAGTTGTCATTCAGACATGACTAAGCTAAGGTTTTCTGTCCCTTCCCTTAGCCGCAGATAGCAGGTTTTGGGTTTAGGTCAGAACCTCAGAGTATATAGTCTTTCGCTGGTAGCTGGCCGGCAGGGTGAATAGCATTCCCCTGTCGGACTAGGCTACCTGCATAGGAGGCTAGACCTCCCTAGGCCGCACCTGAAGTGGTTGTATGATGCTGCCACCTTCTCCCTGCAGTCTAGTTGACTAGTCCTGTGCTCGCAGAATAGATATTCTTCTGATGCCTAGGATGGCGCCGGCACTGGAACTCTGTTTCTCTTTTGTTAAGAGGAGGTGGCAAATTGTTGCCAACCCTTTAACTGTATTGGCAGACCCTAGGCTGGAGAATAGATATTCTCCTGCCGCCTAGGATGGCGCTGATACTGAAACAGAGTTTCTTAAGGGTGTGGATGGACCGGCAACCCTATCGGCTCCTTCCACACCTCATACAGGACCCTTTCCCTCCCCCCTCTGTCCTTTAGTGATGGCCTAGCCATCACAACCCTTTGGCCGTCGTTCTACAATCTCGCCGCTTGTCGGCATGTTGTGGGGCCGGCCGGGGCTCCTACTCGCAGCTGTGCCGGCAGGGGACCCCTTTGCTGTAGTGTTCTTCAGTCCTCTCTTGGATTGCCATTCACATACCAGTGGCCAGCAGAGACCGGCAATGGTTTGTGTTTGGGTGGAAACTTGAATGATACATTCTCCCCTTCCATTTGAACCCTCATTCTGGAGGAAGGTAGTAAGACTGAGTACTTACACCCTTATTGACTGTTGATACTCATTCAATAAGGTCCCCTTCACTCCTTGCTTTTTCTCTCTCTATTGGCTAGTGCCACTGGGTACTAACCTAACCGGCAGCTGCCAGCCAGGTCGATGCTGCCTGCCACTACGCCAGCCGGCAAGGCGCCGGCTTGACCAGTGCTTGACTTGGCTGACGGATGCCGGCCGGGTTGTTGCCACCCGCCAGGTACTAGCCTTGCCGGCTAAAACTACAGTATATGACTATACAGTAGCCAGTATATTTGCAGTATAGATTATACTACAAACAGAAAACTATAGTATAAATTATACGGTAGTTAAAATTTTCCAACATACCCTGTGTATCCATGCACAGCCTATTGTTGAGACTTATTATATAATGAAAGCAAAGATTTCTTTTTACATACTGATAGATGATCAGTTACATTTTACCCTCATTATTAAAACCTTTGGAAGTCAGTGTGAAGTTACACTTATCTATCCTTACCGGTTAGAATTCTTCCAATGGGTTTCCTGAATAGGAAAACTCTAGGTTTTAATTTTGGGGGGAGGTCACAGCAATTGGCTGGACAGGAAACACAAGTATGTGTCTTTCCTAATTCTTTTCTAGCTTGTCTATCCTAAGCTATATGCAAAAATATTAATAATAATATTTATATAGTTTGTCAGGTGAGATGAACTACCGCATACTCATTTAGTTTTCCTCTCTTTACAGGAGGACCATCCTAAGTGCCTGAGAGTCTTCTGCAAAGTGAGGAGCAAGGACTTCTGTGGCCATGTAGAGTGCAGGGCGCACTCTCTCTGTTCCATCTCCAAGGGAACTCAAAGTACTGGGACCAACAGGACTGCAAAGTGTGCAAAGGATTGGTTATTGAGGCCTTTGATGACCCCAAGACAGCGGAGTCAAGGGATGCAGCACTGAGAAAGCTGTGCAGATGGGTGCGTGGCTGTCAGAAGAATGCCACGGGGCCTTACCTTCCGAATAAACGGATGTGTGCCTATCTGTTCCCTAAGGCAACGGCGGATGCCGTTATACCACAGCCTCGTCCAGAGATCCCTTGCGTCCAGATTTCCGTAGACACGATGAGGGACATCCACCTAGATGAGAGGATGTCGGAGGTGTCTGAGGACACCGAGAAAGACCTTCTTGCAGAAGGTTGGGAAGAGGAGTCTACCTTGGCTCCTGAGACTGAAGAGGATGACGTCGAATCGGAGTCCTTTTCATCGGTTCTGGCCCCAGAACCAGTGCCCTCTATGTTTTCTGCTCCTCCATCGGACGACATGGGTAAAGCCTTGGCTAGCCTCATGACAATGATGGAGAGTCTTCGTAAGCAAAACGAAGAAAGGGACGCTGAAGTAAGGAGAAGGATGGACCATCTTGCAATGTCCCGTGAGTCTCAGAAGAGACTCAATGTGAAAGATCTTCCTTCTTATTCCGAAGTGAACTCTTGGAGGCATGCAGAGTACATGCCAGTCACGAACAGGAAGATCTTCATTTCAGAGAAGCTGGGAGCCGTCCTCATTGAGGATGTCGACTTTTGGCCCAGCTTTGAGTCTTACTCAGACTGCTTCGTCCGCTTCAAGGCGGAACCTGTGTCCAAGGAGGAGACAGAACCAAAAGAGGTCATAGTTCTTGACCATGGTAAAGCTCAGGCTTTGATGGCAAGTAGTCTGAAAGACAGGGGCTTCACTAACTCAAAAGTGCCAGCCCTGAGCAAGAAACACCCTTCCCTTCTTGCTCCAGCTAAGCTAGCCTTTCCCTTTGAGGATAAAGGGTTTAAGGCAGTTATGAAGGCAGTGGAAGCAGGGAAACCTTGCCCTACACTCGAGGAGTGTAGACCCTTATCCCTAGCTTTGCCTACGGACGACAAAGGCTGGAAGGAAATACATCTTACCTTCTCAGTTGGGAAGTTGGAGGCGGATATTGCTGGACGCCAATTCAGCGAAAACCTCCCTAAGCTGTCTGACTTTCTCTTGCATAGAGAGCAAGAGACAAAGGAAAGGCTTGCCGCATCACTGTCCCTCCAGATTACCTTGAGAGGCAATGGCAAGCGACAACAGATCCCCAGATATGTTTATGGTTGTGGCAAAATCACATTTGGCAACACTGGTCAAGGACCTATATGGCTTCGTTAGGGCTAGACGAGCATGTAGGGAGTTCATGTTAGCTTCGGCTGCGGTGAAACACGAACCCAGGAAGCTGATAGCTTCTAATATCTGGGGAAAAGACCTCTTCCTGAGTGAAGTGGTCAAAGAAGTAGTTGACAAGGCTGCCACAGAGAACAGGAATCTTCTCCAAAAGTGGGGCATGTCGGCGAAGAGGAAGTCTTCCCCAGATGAGGGTCCCCAACCAAAAAGGAAGACAAAGAGACCTAGGTTGCCCTCTCGCCCTGTCAGCAAACAGCTACAACAACTTCCCACAGTTCCGATGACCGCGGTGTCCCAGATAGTGGGACAAACCCAACCCACCTACCAGGTGGTGCCTCAGCAGATGGTGGCCCAGTCACCAGCCTTTACTCTGCTTATGAGAGGCAGACCACTACCTTTCGACTCAAAGGTAGAGGATCGAATAGAAGCTCCTCCAGACACACCCCAAGAGGAAGAGGGGTTAGGGGAGGACGCGGTCAGGGAGGAAAGTCCTCCGGACATCAGAAGCAATGAGATGCTTCTGGTAGGAGGAAGACTCCAAAGATTTCGGGATCGCTGGACCTTCGATCCCTGGGCCCACAGCCTAATCAAGAACGGATTAGGTTGGAGCTGGAGGACAGCTCCACCATCATTTCTTCAATTCTTCCAACAGTCCACCCCCGTCCTGGAAGAATACACCCAAGAACTGTTGATTTGTGAGTGTTAAAGATGAGAGAGGAGAAGTAGAAATGCCTGAAATTTACTTCACGGATGAAATCAATGAAACAGATGATTATTGACAATGGTGCACCCAAAAATGTGGCAGGAATTAAATGGATAGAAGAATATCTGAAGAAAAATCAATTTGGAAAAGGGCAAGTTAATGTTAAAAGAATAGAAAAGAAAAAGTTCAAATTTGTACCAAGTAAAGTTTATGAATGCCACAAAATGTTTTAAGTTCCACTGATAATTAAAGGAAAGAAAAATGAAAGAGTTCAGTAGACTACGAGTGCAAATTTATGCTATTGAAGCTAATATCCCTGTTTTGTGGTCTAAAGAGCAACTCCAGAAATGGAGTGCCTCTCAGGATTACGAGAAAGGAAAGGAAAAAGCTTGGTTCCAAACCTAGAAATAGATTTGATAACCACTAAAGGATAACCATCTTGCCGTTGTCTTGGAAACCAATAAAGAATGT
>NC_090730.1:89912004-89917004 GCF_036898095.1 Palaemon carinicauda | reverse complement strand
TATTGAACATCAAAAAGAAGTGAAGAAGTAGTATAGAGAAATTGAGTATGGTGAAAAGTTGAAAATTGCTTTAAACAAAAGAAATGTGTCTTTTAATGATTATCTATATACACCTGGGGGGAAAGTATTTTACCAGCACAAAGGTGGAAAACAATGGTTTGGTCCCACTACGGTGGAAAGATGGAAGGGAGAAGTGTATGGATTTTAGCAAATGGAGATATGAAAAAGGTAGCTTCTTGTCACTTACAACCTTACGGAACGTTAAGGACTTCAGCTCATTAGAAAAAAGATGAGATTGGGTCGAAGGATGAGGCAGCTCTTACCGACCAGTCCGCGAGTGGGGAAATTAACTTAGAAAAGAGAGAAGCGGCGACAGTTGTTAGTAAACCTGCAGAAGATAATTATGACAAAATGACCGTGAAAGATCATCTTGCATCTGAAAAAAGACCGAAGAAAAGTAAAATTATAATTATGACCTTCAAGAATGGTGAGGAACACAAAGGAAAGGTGACTGAAGTGAACAAACCTAACTCAAAGCACAAATTCGTGTGCTTCATAAACCTAGAGGGAGGTAAAACTATTGAAGTTGACTTCGAAAATAAATAAGTGACTGGAAATATCTGATTAATGAAAAAGAAGAAGAAACCAAAGTAAGAGAGACTAAGGAAAAGTTCGAACTAGATAACATTGGTACTTACTGGATGAAAATGTCAAATGACGAGTGCTTGGTAGAGGAAATAACCACATATGTGGTAGAAGTTCCAGAGTCGTCATCATGAGCCTGAAGTTATAAACGCTAAAGAAAAAGAACTTGAAATTTTTTAGTATTATGAAGCATTTGAAGAAGTAAAAGATACACGACAGTAGAAAATTGGTTCAAGGTGGGTCACAACTGAAAAAGAGAGACAAGATGGGCAGAACACCTAAATAAAAGCAAGGTTAGTTGCTAGAGGATTCCAGGAAACTAAGAAACCAAAATCAGATTCCCCAACCACGTTGAGAGAGTCTTTCAAGACTTTCATCGCAGTATCGGCTAATGAAGGATTTGAACTGGAGAGCGTCGACATTCAGCAGCTTTCTTACAGGCCGTAAAGCTGGAGCGTGATGTGTTTGTTGAACCACCCAAAGATGTAAAACAGGAAGGAGCCATTTGGAAACTGAAAAAGCCAATCTATGTGCTTGAAGACTCAGGTAGGAAATTTTGGCTTAAAGTAGACAAGATTTTTAAAGGAATAGGAATGAAAACACTGCATGGAGATAACGCCTTCTACTACCTCCATGGCGGCAGATCATTACTTGGTATGATTTTATGTCATGTTGAAGATTTTTCGATTTCAGGAAAGAGAGAATTTGTGGATATGATCAAGGATCTTTTAATGAAAAATTTCACGATTTCAAAGGTGGAGTCATCCGAATTCAGATTTACAGGGATTGATATAGTTAAAACAAAAGAAGAAATAAAAGTAATAAGGAAAATTGGAAATGACGAACCTCTAACAAAATGGATTTTGAGCGAAGCGAAAAATCTATTTTTGGGTGAGATGGCCATGTCGTCCTGATGGAAGTTCCTTAAAGTAGCTTCCTAAGGGATATATATACTACAGTGATATTCCCAGAGAATTTTACCTTTAGGTATCCAGAATTCTAACTCCTGGCACGAATATCCTTAAAATTTCACCAAAGGATATCGCATAATATCAGCGGACGCATTCTTGACACGCCTCCATAGCAATCTGCACCCCAAACAGCGTTTTGGCCTCGAGGAGGATGTGGCAAAAGGGAGCCGTCCAAAGGCTCTCCCCGCTCTCGTAATACTATTGGGAATACAACAGCGCCATTCCCACGACAGCGGACATTCCTTGTAGCATTGAGCGTGGTGTTACAGATACAGTACCACGGGAGGGATACTGTGAAGATCTTTTCTTTTAGAAGAGATGGGTGGGTCCATCAGGACGACATTGCCATCTCACCCAAAAATAGATTTTTCGCTTCGCTCAAAATCCGCTTTTTGGGCGCAAGCCATGTCGTCATGATGGAAGCATACCAGAGCATTAGTGTATCTGTGGATTTTTAAATAATAATCCTGTAAAACGATCGAAAAGTTAGATCACCAGGAAATATCACCGAGCGAGATCGCTACAAAAAAAGGAATGTCCGCCGTTGTGGGAATGGCGCTGTTATATTCCCAATAGTATTACGAGAGCGGGGAGAGCCTTTGGACGGCTCTCTTTTGCCACATCCTCCTCGAGGCCAAAACGCTGTTTGGGGTGCAGATTGCTATGGAGGCGTGTCAAGAATGCGTCCGCTGATATTATGCGATATCCTTTGGAGAAATTTTAAGGATATTCGTGCCAGGAGTTAGAATTCTGGATACCTAAAGGTAAAATTTTCTGGGAATATCACTGTAGTACATATATCCCTTAGGAAGCTACTTTAAGGAACTTCCATCACGACGACATGGATTGAGCCCCCCAAAAAAACGAATATAAAGCTTTCAGAAAGTATGCAGGAAAAATCTAGTGGTTGGCGAAAAATGTCGGACCCGACTTCGCTATTGTTGGATTGAACATGTCTATGAAAAATAAAGATGCTACGATCGGTGATCTAAAGAGAGTAAACAAGATAGTGAAGAAAATTAAATCAAGAGAAAGCAAAATAAAGTTCGGTAAAGTAGGGAAGAAAGAAGACCTAAAAATTTATGGCATCGGCGATGCGAGTTACAGATGTGACTCAAAGTCAATTGGGGGTAACTTGATTTTAATGGGAAACAAGAAAACTTATATAGAGGCTCCTATATGTTGGAAAACAAAAACCATCAAACAAGTGTGCCATTCTGCCAAAGACGCTGAAACGAGGAACTCAACTAAATTAGTAAATGACAGTGTTTATTTAGCAAAAAGTGTTGAACAACTTATGTTTGGAGAAAAAATCCCAGTAAAACTGTTCACAGACAGCAGACCAACGCTGGATAGTATAGCATCATCAAAACAGGTAGAAAGAAAATTGTTAAGAAACGCAGTGGCAGACTTGGAGGAGAAACTAATTCATAAAGAACTAGAATCATATAGTTGGCTGAATACTAAAGACATGATAGCAGACATATTAACAAAGGGAAGTGATGACATGGTGGAAGTCTTAGTTAAGGGACGACTTAGAGTGGCTTCAAATGAAGACAATCTTGTTCATTTTAAAAACGATGAGTTCAGGCTAGAAAATCTTAAAATTAAAGAGAAGGGAAACAGGTTGTATATATATGTGTAATTTCTTTTGCAATTCTTAGATATTTATGCAATGGAATGTTTTACGTGATGTAGACTGTTATAGTTCTTTTATTATGAAATGCCATTGTTTGTATTCATATTACAATGTACGTTTAGTTTTAACTTGATAGCAATTTTATATTTTTTACAATGTTTTATCCATTTTATTATAATCAGTAACTTCTGTATAGTATAGATGTGTTTGTTTAACGAAGTAAAACAAAAAAGGAGGGCGGGGGAACAACAGATAACAATCCTTATTGCTTGTTCCCTCGTAACCTTGGTGTCTTGAGATAACAATCCTTATTGCTTGTTCCCTCGTAACCTTGTTGTCTTGAGATAACAATCCTTATTGCTTGTTCCCTCGTAACCTTGTTGTCTTGAGATAACAATCCTTATTGCTTGTTCCCTCGTAACCTTGGTGTCTCTGAGACTCGAGCTTTGGTATTGCTCCCGTGTATGTTTTAATTAATAAAGTTCCTGTGGTGAAGAACTGACGTCTCCCTCACCTCCCTGAGTATTATAAGGGAAACTTAGTTGACCTTGTTCCACACGATCCTTCGAAGCCAAAGCAATGGTTAATGATGACTAGGTAATCGAACAGGAAATTAACGTTGTAAAATGTCAAATGATATACTGTACCACTGATCTATCACGAACTGAGACAGCAAAGAAATTGAAAATTAAAACTTTCTTGCTACTGTTGTAACTATTACATTCCTTTCTTCAGAAAGTTTGAAATCAAAGCTCAGACGAAGATATGTTCTATAACGATTAGATCATGAACACAGGACTAATACACGACTTATATAAAACTGCTGGAAACTGGAAGCAAAATAATTTATGTGCTTATCATACAGGATATACAAAATCCTTGAGATATATAAGCTTATTAAGCCTTTACTAACAATGGACCCCACGTGTATTTTTAACCAAGGAAAGAACAAGAAACATAGCAACATAATAGGATTAATGAAGTTAATATCAAGCAATAAGAAAAATTAATTCAATTAACTAAAGAAAACACATAATAAGACCTCAATTGACCATAAAAACGGAGAAAATAAAACTCCATTACATTACAGTAAACACTTTTAACAATATAAATAGTATTGTTGTCAAACCAGAGAAAACATAAAACAGAATCTTTTATTCCAAGATATGAATGAAGTTCTGATAATTATCAATCTTAGGATAGAGAAATATTATATCAGTCAACCAAGGCAAACAATAAAGAGTAGAAAATCATCAAATCACAAATCTCAGGAATATATGAAATAAGGATATAAATGCAAAAGAGGAAAAGTTAGTGTTTCTTATATGGAGGCAGAGAGGAGAGCAGACATACCCTCTTATCTATTCCTGAATTGAAAGAAATGCATTAACATTTAATGTCATGATACACAAGTCACTAATAAGTGGGAATAATATAGAACTCATCCTATACGGGAACAGACAGATAATTCCTAATGAGAAAAGTAACTTAAATTTAAAGGTAAAAAAGTATCTCCGCTCATATGTTTTATTCCGTCTTAGATAATAGTATTATTGTCCCCATTTCTCTTTTAAGGTACATAAAGATAACCAGGCATCATGCATTATATATACTGTGCATATATATATATATATATATATATATATATATATATATATATATATATATATATATATATATATATATATATATATATGTATATTTATATATATATGTTTATATATATATACGAGGCCTGTCGGAAA
>NC_090730.1:89904504-89907004 GCF_036898095.1 Palaemon carinicauda | reverse complement strand
AGCTGAACAGAACTCTATGTAGTTTTGTAGAGATAGGGAGGCTGCAAGTCTCTCCTTTGTCTCTTGTTCATCATGTAAGAGAAACTCGGATAATTTAGGGAGATTTTCCTTAAATTGTCGACTGGCGACATCCGCCTCAAGTCTTCCTACTGAAAAGGTTAAATGGGCTTCCTTCCAGTTCTTCTCCTGTCTGCGAAAGGCTAGTGACAGAGGCTCGCACTCCTTGAGTGTAGGACACAGTTTACCTGCCTCCACTGCCTCGGTGACATATTTAAATGCTTTCTCCGTAAAGGGGAATGAAATTGAAGCAGGGGCAAGAAAGGAAGAGTGCCTGTTACCTGGTGTGAATACCTTCGACACCGAGTAACCCGCCTTTATTATGCTACTTGATAGGATAACCTGTGCTATATCATGGTCGAGAATCATAAACTCCTTTGATTCCGTTTCTTTTCTTGACCTTGGTTCATAATTCAGTCTTACGAAACAGTTAGGGAAAGCATCAAAGCTTGGCCAAAGCTGGATTTTGTCCAAAGGAACAGCACCCATCTTCTCCGAGATGTAGAGTTTGCCGTTTAAAATTGGCATCAGCTCCGCAAACCTCCAGGGATTGGTTTTGGAGCATGTCGAAAGGTCTTGATCTATAGGTCGTTTGTATGACCCCTGGGGAGCGACAAGTGGAGCTTTACAAGGCTCTACATTGCATTTCGCTTCCTGCTTTTCGTCCTGTTTGCGCAAGTTTTCTGTTAGATTCCTCACTTGAGCCCATAACTGGTCCATTCCATCTAATAGAGGGATAGAAGGCGGAGATATCGATGTCGCTGGCTCTAGAGCCGGTATAGATGGAGACAATTCCAACCCGACATTCTCCCCTTCTTCCCGTGGGCGCTTTCTGCCCTCCTCCCAAAGGCTATCTGGCCGTCGGGAGATGTACCTCGTGTCTGGGGTACCACTATTTCCTTACTTGCTGTTGAAAATAGTATCCTACGCATCCTGTCATTAGGCAGGTAAGGTCCCGGAGAGATTTTCTGAAAGTCTCTCACCCAGTTGCGTAGCTTGAAACGAGCTGCATCCCTAGTCTCTACCGACTTGGGATTCTTGAAACCCTCAGACAATAAGGTCCGACATACTTTGCAAGCCTGCGGGTTCCAATAATGTAGGGGTTCGGAAATAATATTGCAGGGGGCATGAAACCTGCATGCATTATGTCCATGAAAACACTCTTAGTTTTGCAGAAGACTGCAACACATGACATCTGGTGTTCCTCCTGTAAAGAAAGGAAAACAGAATGAGTATATGATTGATTATCTCACTGATAACCAATATATCAAAAGTCGTATTTTAACAGAATAGCTTAGGATAGCAATCTATAAAGGGATAGTAGGAGACACATAAAATTGTGTATCCTCCGCAAGCAAATGCTGTTACCTCCCCTCAGTATTAAATGTGAGGAGATTCCCTTATCAAAGGAGCTCCAACTAAACGGGGGTTCTCACCCCTAGGGGTAGAGAAGTGTATAATTCACTGTCCCTTTTATTCTAAACACTGTGGGGTAAGGATGACTGATTTCTCAATCAGAATAATGAAGAAACACTATTCCTTCAATATAAGAGTGGCACCAGCATAAGCTCGCACAAGGGTACCCAAGATATGTTAGACATAACTACTGTATAATCATACTGTAGTTTTCTATTTGCAGAATGTACTATATTGCAAATTACTGGTTACTGTATAATTATATATAGTGTGATCCAGCCAATGTGCTGCCTTTATGACAATCATCCGACTGCACGGTCCAGTTGGCATGACGCCAACTGGACTGGGGAAAATTAAAGACATATATTTGTGTATCGTACCCAACCTATTTGCTGTGGCCTCCCTTACAATATTAAATCATAGAGTTTCCTGATCATGGAGACTCAAGGATAAGGGCTCTGCCCTTTAAGGGTTAGGAGTGTAGTCTCCAGTCCTTAAAAATTTTTAATATTTCTAATCAGAATATTGAAGAAATTAAATTCTTTCAATATGAGATTGGATTCCACAAATACTTTGGTAGGATACTCAAGATATATTGGAAATCACTACTAGTTTAATATATACAATAGCTTTCTATTTGCAGTATATCCTATACTGCAAATATACTAACTACCTGTATAACCATATACTGTAGTTCAGCCGGCATGTCGTCGGCATAGCTAGCTTTTGCCGGCACATCCAGCCTGCTAGCTAAAAGAGAGGGAGATAGCATGGAGAAAAGGCTACCAAATACTGTGTATGTATACAGTAAATATGGATGTAAAAGTCTAATTTTACTACCTTTCTCCAGAAAGAAGGTTCAAATGGAAGGGGAGAATGTAACATTCAAGCTTCCATTCAGCTACAGTACTGTCACCAGCAAGGTCCTGCCTATGCCCTGCCGGCCGGCAGTATCAGTACAGTCGGCGTGCTACCGGTTGAATCAACACCAATCTGTGCCGGCCTGGTAGGCAGCACCCCGGCAACA
>NC_090730.1:89892004-89894504 GCF_036898095.1 Palaemon carinicauda | reverse complement strand
ATTATTGTTGTAAATAACTGAAACGCGCATCTATTATCCATCCATATCCATATACCAAGGCACTTCTCCCAATTTTTGGGGGTAGCCGACATCAACAAGAAACAAAACAAAAAAGGGGACCTCTACTCTCTACGTTCCTCCAGCCTAACCAGGGACTCAGCCGAGTTCAGCTGGTACTGCTAGGGTGCTACAGCCTAACCTCCCACATTTTCCACCACAGATGAAGCTTCATACTGCTGAGTCCCCTACTGCTGCTACCTCCGCGGTCATCTAAGGCACCGGAGGAAGCAGCAGGGCCTACCGGAACTGTGTCACAATCGCTCGCCATTCATTCCTATTTCTAGCACGCACTCTTGCCTCTCTCACATCTATCCTCCTATCACCCAGAGCTTTCTTCACACCATCCATCCACCCAAACCTTGGCCTTCCTCTTGTACTTCTCCAATCAACTCTTGCATTCATCACCTTCTTTAGCAGACAGCCACTTTCCATTCTCTCAACATGGCCATACCACCTCAACACATTCATATCCACTCTAGCCGCTAACTCATTTCTTACACCCGTTCTCACCCTCACCACTTCGTTCCTAACCCTATCTACTCGAGATACACCAGCCATACTCCTCAGACACTTCATCTCAAACACATTCAATTTCTGTCTCTCCATTACTTTCATTCCCCACAACTCCGATCCATACATCACAGTTGGTACAATCACTTTCTCATATAGAACTCTCTTTACATTCATGCCCAACCCTCTATTTTTTACTACTCCCTTAACTGCCCCCAACACTTTGCAACCTTCATTGACTCTCTGACGTACATCTGCTTCCACTCCACCATTTGCTGCAACAACAGACCCCAAGTACTTAAACTGATCCACCTCCTCAAGTAACTCTCCATTCAACATGACATTCAACCTTGCACCACCTTCCCTTCTCGTACATCTCATAACCTTACTCTTACCCACATTAACTCTCAACTTCCTTCTCTCACACACCCTTCCAAATTCTGTCACTAGTCGGTCAAGCTTCTCTTCTGTGTCTGGTACCAGTACAGTATCATCCGCAAACAACAACTGATTTACCTCCCATTCATGATCATTCTCGCCTACCAATTTTAATCCTCGTCCAAGCACTCGAGCATTCACCTCTCTCAACACTCCATCAACATACAAGTTAAACAACCACGGCGACATCACACATTCCTGTCTCAGCCCCACTCTCACCGGAAACCAATCGCTCACTTCATTTCCTATTCTAACACATGCTTTACTACCCTTGTAGAAACTTTTCACTGCTTGCAACAACCTTCCACCAACTCCATATAACCTCATCACATTCCACATTGCTTCCCTATCAACTCTATCATATGCTTTCTCCAGATCCATAAACGCAACATACACCTCCTTACCTTTTGCTAAATATTTCTCGCATATCTGCCTAACTGTAAAAATCTGATTCATACAACCCCTACCTCTTCTAAAACCACCCTGTACTTCCAAGATTACATTCTCTGTTTTATCCTTAATCCTATTAATCAGTACTCTACCATACACTTTTCCAACTACACTCAACAAACTAATACCTCTTGAATTACAACACCCATGCACATCTCCCTTACCCTTATATAGTGGTACAATACATGCACAGACCCAATCTACTGATACCGTTGACAACACAAAACACATATTAAACAATCTCACCAACCATTCAAGTACAGTCACACCCCCTTCCTTCAACATCTCAGCTTTCACACCATCCATACCAGATGCTTTTCCTACTCTCGTTTCATCTAGTGCTCTCCTCACTTCCTCTATTGTAATCTCTCTCTCATTCTCATCTCCCATCACTGGCACCTCAACACCTGCATCTATTATAAAAATTATAAATACTGTTTATGAACTAAAATAAATAGCAGAAAAATATTTTTCTCCTTAATATGTGTTTTCATTTTCATCGTATAACTCATGATATTAAGAGGATTATTATCATTTTTACTATTGGTGTTGTTTTTATATCACTGTTGCTTTTGATATTATTTACGGTAATGATAATCGACCAGCCCTTGGCTGTAGGATCAAATATTTGGCAGAATATATTTTCTAAGGTTGGTGGATGCTATTATAAAACTCGCGTCATGAGCGAAAACTTTAGATAAGAACAAAATGAAATTTTTTTTGGATTCAAAATTAAACCAGATAAAAACCAACAAAGATATAAGTAATGTCGTGTGAAGAATAAAACTAAGGGGATTCCAGAAATGTTAGGCATTACATTTCTGAATTCAGATGACTTCTGCTCATGAAAAGTGAAGTGAATAACATTTACAGCAATAAAACCTCCACGAAACTTACACAAAGTCCTTGTGAATTAGAGGCCAGGAAATAAAGCGCAATGAACATATACCACGATTAACCTTCTGCTTTGAAAGATTATAATTGGATGAATGCTAAGCAATATATTTTGTGAGGACTAAGCTTACTAAAAGCTTGAAGCTTC
>NC_090730.1:89884504-89887004 GCF_036898095.1 Palaemon carinicauda | reverse complement strand
TATATATATATATATATATATATATAAGGTAATAATTAACTTGGAATATAATATTTATTTTTATTTTTCTTGTCAAAGTTGAAACCAATAACGTCTTGTGTTCTTTAAAAATACCGATAGTAAAGTTTACATAGTTTTTCAAAAGTTTTCGAATCCTAAGGAGATGTTTCTTAGTCTTTGTGAATGAAATTATCCAGATTATCTTTTGAATGGTTTCATCCACACAGGATGAGAATCACCTTGTCGAGGACCTCTCTTTATAAAAGTATACTTGTGTTTCCTAATGCTTTTTTCCTCCTTAACTATGACCAAAAACGGTAGACTAACAACTACGTACCTAATCTATGGTTTAGAATGATAGAAAACATTTTAAAAATGAGCCTATCTGTTCGTTCCGTACGATGCGATCCTTGAACGCATATCCTCAAGCCTGATAGCTGACAGCGTTTCCGATAACGTCGAGAGAGAGAGAGAGAGAGAGAGAGAGAGAGAGAGAGAGAGAGAGAGAGAGAGAGAGAGAGTCTTGAAAATCTTTTTAATGGTTTCACTCCGGTGGGATGAGAATTGCCACATCAAACCTCTGTCATATTGATGAAATAAAGGAATTATGAGTAACGCGGGTATTCGCGTCTTTTTTTATTCTCTCTCTCTCTCTCTCTCTCTCTCTCTCTCTCTCTCTCTCTCCTCTCTCTCTCTCTCTCTCTCTCTCTCTCTCTCTAATCATCCTGCTACCCGAAACGGTCAGCTAACTATAGTCAATGTTTTTTAACGAGGCGCATTTGAACTAACTCGCAGGGGTGCCCTTTTAGCTAAACAATCAGCTATTAGGGAACTTTTCCGAGCTAAAAAGGAACCCCTGCGAGTCAGTAAAAATGTGCCTTACTAAAAAAAAATTTAGTATATGTACATAATTTTCTAATTACGTGAACACAGATATACTAAACTTTTAGGAACGCTCCAATAATGTTTCCCCTCGTCCAGTAAACATCTCGAACGAGCGTTCTTGAGCTTACCAGATGAGTGCTTCACCGATAGTGCCACGAGAGAGAGAGAGAGAGAGAGAGAGAGAGAGAGAGAGAGAGAGAGAGAGAGAGAGAGCGTTTGTCATTTGTCTGCAAATAAGAATCTGTAAATCAAGGTGTGATTGTGTAGAAAATAAAAATGTTATCTTGGTAAATGAGGAATAACGTGAAGCATTATAAATTCTGTATCCAGAGTTTCTGATGCCGGAGGAAAAGAAATATCACAAGAATTGGGGAAGCCAAGTAAAGCGTTATTAAAACCGTCTTGGACATGGCTTTCCGAAGAGACTTTTAGTGATTCCAAAGTATGAATAAGCCTCGGGTGCATTTCTTATTCTTGTATTTTCCCCAAAAAAAACCTTCTACCTCATTCTAATATATGATCTTTTGACATTTAGATTACTATCAAAGACTGGATTAGGCTACACAAGAAAAACTATGTTTTCTTAAATCCCGCTGAAAATTTTTCTAATCTTGGACAGACCCCAAATCAAAATCAGTTCTGGAATAAATAAAGTCTACTAAATTCTATTCATATAAAGTACAAAGAAAAAAATGGTTCCGTAAACGATCAGATTCTACAATTTCGAACATCAAATGTCCTCTGTATTGAAAATGGCCTTTTGATATTATCTTTGAATTAAACACCCTTTATAATTTTTCAAAAATTACTATGAAACTGGTCTTAATAAATCTCTTAAAATGAGTTTTATTCCTTTAGTGGAATATTTAGTTTCTACGACACACTTCTAAACAGGTACATATAGAAAGTTCCTTCAGTAGGACTGATGTATACTGAAAATATCACCAATCATAGATAAACAGATATTTCTGTTATTCTAAATCAAATCTATAATGGAGGGTTCGAAATATTTAAGAGGAAATTTTCTTATTTAATGGAATGAAGTTATTTCCACGTTTTTTTTTTCTCCTAGAACGAGAACTTCTATATAATGTAGTGTCTGTGTTTGTTGGATATTCAAAGAACTTCAAAAATTATGCAACACTTCATTAAAAATGCACAGCGTGTGCATAATAGAGACTGATTTAGATAACTCTGTAAATACTATGAAAATAATCAACATAACTGCCATTCAGGTGAGTGTACTGTAGCCAGCTCACCAAGAGAGCTGAATGATGTCCAGTAGTAATGGGATATTTAAAAAATTAGGCAAATGACAAAATGTAGTACGAAAGCCTTCATATTTCATAGAAAACTAAATGTTTACATTCGTATTTAGATTATCACAATGCATGAAATTCACAAGTCGGGCAACGAGTAATATATATTTGATATATTAGAATAAATGCGCTGTTATAATTCTGAGAGATCTAAACAGAAAAAAGGATCATGGCTTCTGAACAGTGTTAGGTGACTTGATTCCTAGATCCAGGAATATTAAAGACCTTTGTAGGGATTTAATCATTTATTCATTAATATATTTTGACCCCTGGATGCAGAGTTAATTGACACAGCC
>NC_090730.1:89864504-89879504 GCF_036898095.1 Palaemon carinicauda | reverse complement strand
CGTTTTAAAACGCCATTCAAGCCACTCACTCACTCTAATCTACATATTATAAAAGTCATTTCGTTTTCATCAGAAAAACGTTTATTGGTTTTCAACAACTTATATTCTATACCAGACATATTCAACATTGTCCACATTGTCTATTCAAAGATTATATTATAAGCCTTTTTTACTTTGTCAACATAAGTATGTTCTCAACACTCACATCCATAACCATTCCCAAACTTACACTAACATTTCAGTGCCATTCAACTCTGTTTATCTATCATCTTCCATAAACAACAAATCTCTCTCTCAAAAAAACAGCTAAATGCTTACATAAATATGCACATACACGGACACGCGCCAGCACATACACATTCAACCTCCCACCCCCCACCCCCTCCCCTAATAGTTCTGCCATCTTTGTGATTATATCGTTGACAATTGTCTGTTCTACATCATTTGCTTCTAAATTTTCAACAGCTTTAAGGAAAGCAGATTCTTTTTCTGAATCCCCTGGGCATCCAACTTTTATTTTTTTTGCACTGGTGCCGTACTCATTTTTTGTACAGCTGAGGAACTGTGGTATCTGATTGCCCTTTCTAAAGTTCGAGTCACAAGCCTTGTGATAGACACCCTCAGCTGCAAAAAGGTCTTCTCCAGCAACAACTAATCTTGCTTTCACTGTCTCAGACCATGAGTCATTGCGTTTATCACAACATTCCATGATACTTTTGGAATATATTTTTGTTCGCACTGAAATGAGTTTATAGTCTGTCTTCCTCCCATTGTATCTATCGCCTACACCACAGAATACGCAATGGTCCTTGATAGAATGGGTTGGAGTTGCTGAACGGAGACTAAAACGATTGTCATTCGATTGATTGTCCTCTTCGTCAAGCTTACGTTTGTCTCTTTGTATGCAATTTGGATTGATGAAATTATTGCGACACAATGTATGTATTTGTTGTCCAGGTGCCACAGCAACAGTTTCATTCCGTTCAACACAGGCCCTTGCAATTCCATCACATCCCTTTTGCGTCAGCTTTGTCAGCGCCTCACCATTGTGAATTGGCTTGCCACAGAACACACAGTCAAGCATCCTGCAAAATAGAGAAACTGATCAGAAGTGTGTTAAAATAAGTAAAGAATTAGCTCAAACTTTCACATGTAGTAGTTATGAGGACTCACCACAAAATGATGATTAAAAACCAGGACAGATGTTATAAGTCCAAACTGGAGAGTGGTACTAGGTGTTCCGGACGAGAGTAAATGTAACCCTGCCTCATGCACGACACCCGCCTCTAAACCGTTTAACCATCATGTTTATTCAGAAGGTCGGGTTAAAAAACAAAGCAAAGTTTAGTATATTAGAATGAAAGCTTGGTTTTTTAACCCGACCTTCTGAATAAACATGATGGTTAAACAGTTTAGGCATTTCTTCTATATGACAGAGGCGGGTGTCGTGCATTAGGCAGGGTTACATTTACTCTCATCCGGAACACCTAGTACCACTCTCCAGTTTGGACTTATAACATCTGTCCTGGTTTTTAATCATCATTTTGTGGAGAGTCCTCATAACTACTACATGTGAAAGCTCAATAATCATTCACATAGACACCAAGTTTGCTGTCTTTGGTGGGATTCTGTAAAAGTTACTGCGATTTTCAGTTTTTTCGTGCTTACCACGGCAACCATATTGAATTCATTATGATGTAATCATCACAAATCCCTAAGATTGGTCTCATATGATTCCTTGACCATGAAAACATGGGTATGGATATCATTTTCATAAGTCTAGCTCTATTACTTTTGTCAGTATAGGCAAAAACAGAAATTTTAGTAATGGCTACCTTAATTTGCATATTTTACCATGTTCCACCAAATATATTTTTCTACATTTTTTATATATCATGTGGCAGGTCTAACTTAAACATATGAAAGTGGTTTCGTTTTTCTGGCAATTTGTCCTGGGTCACCCCCTATTTTGGGCTAGATTTACTGGACTACTAACCCGGGAATGACTACGAGTAGTGATACGTCTAGGAATACCGATGGGTGTGACAAGAAAGACACACACGCATATACAGTACAGTATACATATATATATATATATATATATATATATATATATATATATATATATATATATATATATATATATATATATATATATATATATATATATATATATATATATATATTAGCTAGGTGTTCGTGATGATGTGATTGTGTATATTTCTTTATTACTCTTTTACTATCATTAATACGAGAAGTATCTTAAAGAACAGTATCATGTAATTACTGCAGTACGACAGTAAACAATCTTTGTAATTTTCCTAATCATCAGTGTACTACAGCACATTAAAATACTTATTCATAGGAGAGAGAGAGAGAGAGAGAGAGAGAGAGAGAGAGAGAGAGAGAGAGAGAGAGAGAGAGAGAGAGAGAGAGAGAGGTGGGGGTATTAATATTGCTAGTAGCCTACAATATTTAAATGTACTGAGCTATAGTATCATAACAGTACAGAATATTCAATGCTGCACTGTATCTCACATTCAAAGTACAAATGCATTTCTAAAGTGAATAATTACAATAGGAAAAATAAATTCTTAGGAGTTTATATTCCTAATATCCGCGGAATTACGCAACCGCGGTGGCGCTCGGAAGGTAGGCCTAATGACAGCGGATTAGGAGGTCGAACGATTGGAGAATGATCCTATGAAAAACTTTGTCAAATACAAACTTCCAAAAGTGCCTCTCATTTCATGAACTCATAGATCATGACCACCATAACGATACTCAAATTACTGTAACGATACTCAAATTACTGTAACGATACTCAAATTAGTGAGAGGAAAAGTGCAAATTAGACACAAATATATGAGATGCACTATTCAAACATTCATTTGCTAACGTTGTCATTATTTTTAGCATTCACCAGTTTGAGAGGAACAGTTGGCCAAAATATTAGCGAGTATATTTTCAACTTTTAAAACATATACTGTAAATATCTTTTTAAGACAACAGAAAGGCGCAATAATGTAGGAATTTTAAAAATACATTTCAGCATAAACAAGATTATTGTAATTCCATATAATATCATCGCCTCTTCCAGCCATAGGAATTTGGATATTACTGGGAATCCACCAGTAAACAGAATTTAAAATATTGTAAGGAATCCGCCAGTGAACAGGAATTTAGATATTGCTGGGAATCGACCAGTAATTAGGAATTTGGATATTGCTGGGAATGAACCAGTGATTAGGAATTTGGATATTGCAAGGAATCCATCCGTGAATAGAAATTTTGGAAATTGCTGAGAATCCACCAGTGAATAGAAATTTTGCATATTGCTGAGAATCCACCAGTGATTAGAAATTTTGGAAATTGCTGAGAATCCACCAGTGATTAGAAATTTTGCATATTGCTGAGAATCCACCAGTGAATAGAAATTTTGCATATTGCTGAGAATCCACCAGTGAATAGAAATTTTGCATATTGCTGAGAATCCACCAGTGATTAGAAATTTTGGAAATCGCTGAGAATCCACCAGTGAATAGAAATTTTGCATATTGCTGAGAATCTACCAGTGAATAGCAATTTTGGAAATTGCTGAGAATCCACCAGTGAATAGAAATTTTGCATATTGCTGAGAATCTACCAGTGAATAGCAATTTTGGAAATTGCTAAGAATCCACCAGTGAATATAAATTTTGCATATTGCTGTAAATCGACCATTAATTAGGAATTTGGATATTGCTGGGAATCAACCGGTGAAGAGAAATTTTGGATATTGCTGGGAATCCACCAGTGTACACAAATTTTGAATATTGCTGGGAATCCATCACTGAATAAAAATTTTGGATATTGTTGGAAATCCATCAGTGAATAGAAATTTTGGATATTGCTGTGAACCAACCAGTAATTAGGAATTTGGATATTGCAAGGAATCCACCAGTGAATAGAAATTTTGGATATTGCTGTGAATCCACCAGTGAATAGAAATTTTTGATATTGCTGTGAACCAACCAGTAATTAGGAATTTGGATATTGCAAGGAATCCACCAGTGAATAGAAATTTTGGATATTGCTGAGAATCCACCAGTGAATAGAAATTTTGGATATTGCTGTGAATCCACCAGTGAATAGAAATTTTTGATATTGCTGTGAACCAACCAGAAATTAGGAATTTGGATATTGCAAGGAATACACCAGTGAATAGAAACTTTGGATATTGCTGGGAATGCACCATTGAAAAGAAATTTTAGATATTGCTAGGAATCCACCAGTGAATAGAAATTTTGGATATTGTTGGAAATCCACCAGTGAATAGAAATTTTGGATATTGCTGTGAATCCACCAGTGAATAGAAATTTTTGATATTGCTGTGAACCAACCAGTAATTAGGAATTTTGGATATTGCAAGGAATCCACCAGTGAATAGAAATTTTGGATATTGCTGAGAATCCACCAGTGAATAGAAATTTTGGATATTGCTGTGAATCCACCAGTGAATAGAAATTTTTGATATTGCTGTGAACCAACCAGAAATTAGGAATTTGGATATTGCAAGGAATACACCAGTGAATAGAAACTTTGGATATTGCTGGGAATGCACCATTGAAAAGAAATTTTAGATATTGCTGGGAATCCACCAGTGAATAGAAATTTTGGATATTGTTGGAAATCCACCAGTGAATAGAAATTTTGGATATTGCTGTGAATCCACCAGTGAATAGAAATTTTTGATATTGCTGTGAACCAACCAGAAATTAGGAATTTGGATATTGCAAGGAATACACCAGTGAATAGAAACTTTGGATATTGCTGAGAATCTACCAGTGAATAGCAATTTTGGAAATTGCTAAGAATCCACCAGTGAATATAAATTTTGCATATTGCTGTAAATCGACCATTAATTAGGAATTTGGATATTGCTGGGAATCAACCGGTGAAGAGAAATTTTGGATATTGCTGGGAATCCACCAGTGTACACAAATTTTGAATATTGCTGGGAATCCATCACTGAATAAAAATTTTGGATATTGTTGGAAATCCATCAGTGAATAGAAATTTTGGATATTGCTGTGAACCAACCAGTAATTAGGAATTTGGATATTGCAAGGAATCCACCAGTGAATAGAAATTTTGGATATTGCTGTGAATCCACCAGTGAATAGAAATTTTTGATATTGCTGTGAACCAACCAGTAATTAGGAATTTGGATATTGCAAGGAATCCACCAGTGAATAGAAATTTTGGATATTGCTGAGAATCCACCAGTGAATAGAAATTTTGGATATTGCTGTGAATCCACCAGTGAATAGAAATTTTTGATATTGCTGTGAACCAACCAGAAATTAGGAATTTGGATATTGCAAGGAATACACCAGTGAATAGAAACTTTGGATATTGCTGGGAATGCACCATTGAAAAGAAATTTTAGATATTGCTAGGAATCCACCAGTGAATAGAAATTTTGGATATTGTTGGAAATCCACCAGTGAATAGAAATTTTGGATATTGCTGTGAATCCACCAGTGAATAGAAATTTTTGATATTGCTGTGAACCAACCAGTAATTAGGAATTTTGGATATTGCAAGGAATCCACCAGTGAATAGAAATTTTGGATATTGCTGAGAATCCACCAGTGAATAGAAATTTTGGATATTGCTGTGAATCCACCAGTGAATAGAAATTTTTGATATTGCTGTGAACCAACCAGAAATTAGGAATTTGGATATTGCAAGGAATACACCAGTGAATAGAAACTTTGGATATTGCTGGGAATGCACCATTGAAAAGAAATTTTAGATATTGCTGGGAATCCACCAGTGAATAGAAATTTTGGATATTGTTGGAAATCCACCAGTGAATAGAAATTTTGGATATTGCTGTGAATCCACCAGTGAATAGAAATTTTTGATATTGCTGTGAACCAACCAGAAATTAGGAATTTGGATATTGCAAGGAATACACCAGTGAATAGAAACTTTGGATATTGCTGGGAATGCACCATTGAAAAGAAATTTTAGATATTGCTGGGAATCCACCAGTGAATAGAAATTTTGGATATTGTTGGAAATCCATCAGTGAATAGAAATTTTTGATATTGCTGTGAATCAACCAGTAATTAGGAATAATGATATTGCACGGAATCCACTAATGAATAGAAATTTTGGATATTGCTGGGAATCCACCAGTGAATAGAAATTTTGGATATTGCTGAGAATCCACCAGTGAATAGAAATTTTGGATATTGCTGTGAATCAACCAGTAATTAGGAATTTGGATATTGCACGGAATCCACTAATGAATAGAAATTTTGGATATTGCTGGGAATCCACCAGTGAATAGAAATTTTGGATATTGCTGTGAACCAACCAGTAATTAGGAATTTGGATATTGCAAGGAATCCACCAATGAATAGAAATTTTGGATATTGCTGAGAATCCACCAGTGAATAGAAATTTTGGATATTGCTGTGAATCAACCAGTAATTAGGAATTTGGATATTGCAAGGAATCCACCAATGAATAGAAATTTTGGATATTGCTGAGAATCCACCAGTGAATAGAAATTTTGGATATTGCTGTGAATCAACCAGTAATTAGGAATTTGGATATTGCAAGGAATCCACCAATGAATAGAAATTTTGGATATTGCTGAGAATCCACCAGTGAATAGAAATTTTGGATATTGCTGTGAATCAACCAGTAATTAGGAATTTGGATATTGCAAGGAATCCACCAATGAATAGAAATTTTGGATATTGCTGAGAATCCACCAGTGAATAGAAATTTTGGATATTGCTGTGAATCAACCAGTAATTAGGAATTTGGATATTGCAAGGAATCCACCAATGAATAGAAATTTTGGATATTGCTGAGAATCCACCAGTGAATAGAAATTTTGGATATTGCTGTGAATCAACCAGTAATTAGGAATTTGGATATTGCACGGAATCCACCAATGAATAGAAATTTTGGATATTGCTGTGAATCAACCAGTAATTAGGAATTTGGATATTGCACGGAATCCACTAATGAATAGAAATTTTGGATATTGCTGGGAATCCACCAGTGAATAGAAATTTTGGATATTGCTGTGAACCAACCAGTAATTAGGAATTTGGATATTGCAAGGAATCCACCAATGAATAGAAATTTTGGATATTGCTGAGAATCCACCAGTGAATAGAAATTTTGGATATTGCTGTGAATCAACCAGTAATTAGGAATTTGGATATTGCAAGGAATCCACCAATGAATAGAAATTTTGGATATTGCTGAGAATCCACCAGTGAATAGAAATTTTGGATATTGCTGTGAATCAACCAGTAATTAGGAATTTGGATATTGCAAGGAATCCACCAATGAATAGAAATTTTGGATATTGCTGTGAATCAACCAGTAATTAGGAATTTGGATATTGCAAGGAATCCACCAATGAATAGAAATTTTGGATATTGCTGAGAATCCACCAGTGAATAGAAATTTTGGATATTGCTGTGAATCAACCAGTAATTAGGAATTTGGATATTGCACGGAATCCACCAATGAATAGAAATTTTGGATATTGCTGTGAATCAACCAGTAATTAGGAATTTGGATATTGCACGGAATCCACCAATGAATAGAAATTTTGGATATTGCTGTGAATCAACCAGTAATTAGGAATTTGGATATTACAAGGAATACACCAGTGAATAGAAATTTTGGATATTGCTGTGAATCAACCAGTAATTAGGAATTTGGATATTGCACGGAATCCACCAATGAAGAGAAATTTTGGATATTGCTGTGAATCAACCAGTAATTAGGAATTTGGATATTGCAAGGAATCCACCAATGAAGAGAAATTTTGGATATTGCTGTGAACCAACCAGTAATTAGGAATTTTGGATATTGCACGGAATCCACCAATGAATAGAAATTTTGATATTGCTGTGAATCAACCAGTAATTAGGAATATGGATATTGCACGGAATCCACAAATGAATAGAAATTTTGGATATTGCTGGGAATCCACCAGTGAATAGAAATTTTGGATATTGCTGTGAATCCACCAGTAATTAGGAATTTGGATATTGCACGGAATCCACCAATGAATAGAAATTTTGGATATTGCTGTGAACCAACCAGTAATTAGGAATTTTGGATATTGCACGGAATCCACCAATGAATAGAAATTTTGATATTGCTGTGAATCAACCAGTAATTAGGAATATGGATATTGCACGGAATCCACAAATGAATAGAAATTTTGGATATTGCTGTGAACCAACCAGTAATTAGGAATTTGGATATTGCACGGAATCCACCAATGAATAGAAATTTTGGATATTGCTGTGAACCAACCAGTAATTAGGAATTTTGGATATTGCACGGAATCCACCAATGAATAGAAATTTTGATATTGCTGTGAACCAACCAGTAATTAGGAATATGGATATTGCACGGAATCCACAAATGAATAGAAATTTTGGATATTGCTGGGAATCCACCAGTGAATAGAAATTTTGGATATTGCTGAGAATCCACCAGTGAATAGAAATTTTGGATATTGCTGTGAATCAACCAGTAATTAGGAATTTGGATATTGCACGGAATCCACTAATGAATAGAAATTTTGGATATTGCTGGGAATCCACCAGTGAATAGAAATTTTGAATATTGCTGGGATTCAACCAGTAATTAGAAATTTGGATAATGCTGGGAATCAACCAGTAATTAGGAATTTGGATATTGCACGGAATCCACTAATGAATAGAAATTTTGGATATTGCTGTGAATCCACCAGTGAATAGCAATTTTGAATATTGCTGGGAATCGACCAGTAATTAGAAATTTGGATAATGCTGGGAATCAACCAGTAATTAGGAATTTGGATATTGCACGGAATCCACCAGTGAATAGAAATTTTGGATATTGCTGGGAATCCACCAGTGAATAGAAATTTTGCGGGGAATCAACTAGTAATTAAAAATTTGGATATTGCTGGGAATCAACCAGTGAATAGAAATTTTGAATATTGCTGGGAATCAACCAGTAATTAAAAATTTGGAGATTGCTGGGAATTAACAAGTTATTAGGAATTTGGATATTGCACAGAATCCACCAGTGAAAAGATATTTGGATATTGTTGGGAATCCACTAGTGAAAAGAAATTTTGGATATTGCTGGGAATCAACCAGTTATTAGTAATTTGGATATTGCTGGGAATCTACCAGTGAATAGATATTTGGATATTTCTAGGAATCCACCAGTGAATAGAAATTTTGGATATTGCTGGGAATCAACCATTAATTAAGAATTTGGATATTGCTGGGAATCAACCAGTTATTAGGAATTTGGATATTACACGGAATCCACCCGTGAATAGATATCTGGATTTTGCTGGGAATCCACCAGTGAATAGGAATTTTAGATATTGCTGGGAATCCACCAGTGAATAGAAATTTTGCATATTGCTGGGAATCAACCAGTAATCGGGAATTAGGATATTTCTTGGAATCAACCAGCTATTAGGAATTTGGATATTGCATGGAATCCACCAGTGAATAGAAATTTTGCATATTACTGGGAATCAACCAGTGAATAGAAATATTGCATATTGCTGGGAATCAACCAGTAATTAGGAATTTGGATATTGCAAGGAATCCACCAGTGAATAGAAATTTTGGATATTGCTGAGAATCCACCAGTGAATAAAAATTTTGGATATTGCTGGGAATCGACCAGTAATTAGAAATTTGGATAATGCTGGGAATCAACCAGTAATTAGGAATTTGGATATTGCACGGAATCCACCAGTGAATAGAAATTCTGGATATTGCTGGGAATCCACCAGTGAATAGAAATTTTGGATATTGCTGGGAATCGACCAGTAATTAGAAATTTGGATAATGCTGGGAATCAACCAGTAATTAGGAATTTGGATATTGCACGGAATCCACTAATGAAGAGAAATTTTGGATATTGCTGGGAATCCACCAGTGAATAAAAATTTTGGATATTGCTGGGAATCAACCAGTAATTAGGAATTTGGATATTGCACGGAATCCACCAGTGAATAGAAATTTTGGATATTGCTGGGAATCCACCAGTGAATAGAAATTTTGGATATTGCTGGGAATCGACCAGTAATTAGAAATTTGGATAATGCTGGGAATCAACCAGTAATTAGGAATTTGGATATCGCACGGAATCCACTAATGAAGAGAAATTTTGGATATTGCTGGGAATCCACTAGTGAATAGAAATTTTGAATATTGCTGGGAATCAACCAGTAATTAGAAATTTGGATATTGCACGGAATCCACCAGTGAATAGAAATTTTGAATATTGCTGGGAATCAACCAGTAATTAGGAATTTGGATATTGCACGGAATCCACCAGTGAATAGAAATTTTGGATATTGCTGGGAATCCACCAGTGAATAGAAATTTTGGATATTGCTGAGAATCCACCAGTGAATAGAAATTTTGGATATTGCTGGGAATCCACCAGTGAATAGAAATTTTGTATATTGCTGTGAACCAACCAGTAAGTAGGAACTTGGATATTGCAATGAATCCACCAGTGAATAGAAATTTTGGATATTGCTGGGAATCCACCAGTGAATAGAAATTTTGGATATTGCTGTGAATCAACCAGTAATTAGGAATTTAGATATTGCACGGAATCCACCAATGAATAGAAATTTTGGATATTGCTGTGAATCAACCAGTAATTAGGAATTTGGATATTGCAAGGAATACACCAGTGAATAGAAACTTTGGATATTGCTGGGAATGCACCATTGAAAAGAAATTTTGGATATTGTTGGAAATCCATCAGTGAATAGAAATTTTTGATATTGCTGTGAATCAACCAGTAATTAGGAATTTGGATATTGCACGGAATCCACTAATGAATAGAAATTTTGGATATTGCTGGGAATCCACCAGTGAATAGAAATTTTGGATATTGCTGAAAATCCACCAGTGAATAGAAATTTTGGATATTGCTGGGAATCCACCAGTGAATAGAAATTTTGCGGGGAATCAACTAGTAATTAGAAATTTGGATATTGCTGGGAATCAACCAGTGAATAGAAATTTTGAATATTGCTGGGAATCAACCAGTAATTAAAAATTTGGAGATTGCTGGGAATTAACAAATTATTAGGAATTTGGATATTGCACAGAATCCACCAGTGAAAAGATATTTGGATATTGTTGGGAATCCACAAGTGAAAAGAAATTTTGGATATTGCTGGGAATCAACCAGTTATTAGTAATTTGGATATTGCTGGGAATCTACCAGTGAATAGATATTTGGATATTTCTAGGAATCCACCAGTGAATAGAAATTTTGGATATTGCTGGGAATCAACCATTAATTAGGAATTTGGATATTGCTGGGAATCAACCAGTTATTAGGAATTTGGATATTACACGGAATCCACCCGTGAATAGATATCTGGATTTTACTGGGAATCCACCAGTGAATAGAAATTTTAGATATTGCTGGGAATCCACCAGTGAATAGAAATTTTGCATATTGCTGGGAATCAACCAGTAATCGGGAATTAGGATATTTCTTGGAATCAACCAGCTATTAGGAATTTGGATATTGCATGGAATCCACCAGTGAATAGAAATTTTGCATATTGCTGGGAATCAACCAATAATATGTAATTTATATTGTTGGGAATCAACCAGCTATTAGGAATTTGGATATTGCACGGAATCCAACAGTGAATAGAAATTTTGGATATTACTGGGAATCCACCAGTGAATAGAAATTTTGCATATTGCTGGGAATCAACCAGTAATTAGGAATTTGGATATTGCAAGGAATCCACCAGTGAATAGAAATTTTGGATATTGCTGAGAATCCACCAGTGAATAGAAATTTTGGATATTGCTGGGGATCGACCAGTAATTAGAAATTTGGATAATGCTGGGAATCAACCAGTAATTAGGAATTTGGATATTGCACGGAATCCACCAGTGAATAGAAATTTTGGATATTGCTGGGAATCCACCAGTGAATAGAAATTTTGAATATTGCTAGGAATCGACCAGTAATTAGAAATTTGGATAATGCTGGGAATCAACCAGTAATTAGGAATTTGGATAATGCTGGTTTCAACCAGTAATTAGGAATTTGGATATTGCACGGAATCCACTAATGAATAGAAATTTTGGATATTGCTGGGAATCCACCAGTGAATAGAAATTTTGAATATTGCTGGGAATCGACCAGTAATTAGAAATTTGGATAATGCTGGGAATCAACCAGTAATTAGGAATTTGGATATCGCACGGAATCCACCAGTGAATAGAAATTTTGGATATTGCTGGGAATCCATCAGTGAATAGAAATTTTGCGGGGAATCAACTAGTAATTAGAAATTTGGATATTGCTGGGAATCAACCAGTGAATAGAAATTTTGAATATTGCTGGGAATCAACCAGTAATTAAGAATTTGGATATTGCTGGGAATCAACCAGTTATTAGGAATTTGGATATTGCACGTAATCCACCCCTGAATAGATATCTGGATTTTGCTGGGAATCCACCAGTGAATAGAAATTTTAGATATTGCTGGGAATCCACCAGTGAATAGAAATTTTTGATATTGCTGGGAATCCACCAGTGAATAGAAAATTTGGATATTGCTGGGAATACACCAGTAATCAGGAAGTGTGATATCGCTGGGAATCAACCAGCTATTAGGAATTTGGATATTGTACTGAATCCACTTGCGAATAGAAATCTGGATATTGCGGGGAATCCACCAGTGAATAGAAATTTTGGATATTGCTGGGAATCAACCAGTAATTAGGAATTTGGATATTGCTGGGAATCAACCAGTAATTAGGAATTTGGATATTGCTGGGAATCCACCAGTGAATAGAAAACTAGATATTGCTGGGAATCCACCAGTGAATAGAAATCTGGATATTGCTGGGAATCCACCAGTGAATAGAAATCTGGATATTGCTGGGAATCCACCAGTGAATAGAAATTTTGGATATTGCTGAGAATTTACTGGTGAAGAGAAATTTTGGATATTGCTGAGAATCCACCAGTAAATATAAATTTTGGATATTGCTGGGAATCAACCAGTAATTAGGAATTTGGATATTGCATGGAATCCACCAGTGAATAGAAATCTGGATATTGCTGGGAATCAACCAGTAATTAGGAATTTGGATATTGCATGGAATCCACCAGTGAATAGAAATCTGGATATTGCTGGGAATCCACCAGTGAATAGAAATTTTGGATATTGCTGGGAATTTACCAGTGAAGAGAAATTTTGGATATTGCTGAGAATCTACCAGTGAATATAAATTTTGGATATTGCTGGGAATCAACCAGTAATTAGGAAACAGACAATAGATTCATGTTTTATTAAAAATATTGAATGGTCATTCAACTCACCTTAAAGGAAGGAATGCTGTGTTCACACCTGGTGGTCATTTGAAGAATTGTTTTCTAATAAAAAACGATATTTTCAAAAGAAAAACAAACAATAGCTAAGTATACTCGTAAAGCTGAAGAGTATGTGGTATGTATATTTCACTTAAAAAAGGAAATAGAAGTTGTTACAGTGCATAAGTCACGACATACCCAATATAATACATCAACAGGTAAAATCAATTAATCAAAGTTAAATTTGTGCTTTACATATTAAAAAAGACAAAGTTTTTTTGCTCAGCTTTCTACCTAAGCTTTTTTGTAGTGACAACTGTACAAAATATACCAAAGATATATTTCACATTAATTGTTTACTTGACAGTATGTTATTTCTCTTTTATTTACATAAACTGCTGGGTACTTTTAAAAATATTTTGTTTCTTATTAAGCAGGGGGTTTAGGAGTTTGTTTTGAGTTCCTTCTACATCTCATGAATCGTAATCACCAAGTTATAATTAGAGATTCAAATTTACTATTATTACTTTATTGTGGCTAAAGTTTATGTTCAGAAAGTTAATTTGGCTGATTCATGGTAAATGTTTTCTTGACTAACCTTTTCAAACCCAAAGCTATAGCCGAAATAACATAAGTTTAGCAGAGGCGACCATATAATGTCTTGAAGCAGAGGCGACGATATAACTGCCAAAACGCAGAAGAGGAGTTGTGACTCGAAGACCAGAACGACAGGACCTGTAGTTGAACCATCCTACACGTTTTTCGTGTATCAGCCGATCTGGTTATAGTCTTCATGGAGCACGGAGCTTAATTGTATACTCAATATGAAGATTTACTATTAAGAAGTTTGCCGAGGACAGCTGCCATTGACGATGAAGGTGAAATTTGACAAAAGTACTGAAGGATTTGGGGAGAGAAAGGTGACGGGTTTTTAGCAGTTTGGAGGTAAAAATCGAGTTACATTTACGCGTGTTTCAGTCGATTTTCAAATTGCTCATATTTGAACTTGGTCTGTTCATTAACCTAACTTGCACGTCCTATAAAACATTACCTGATAGTTCGTGATATTTAGAAGGAACTTGATGATTGTCATTACACTTGTTATTTTCTCGTGAACTTTGGCAAAACCGAGGTTTAAATATCAGAGGTTAAGCTAACGAGTGACTCAGTTCTTTCGTATATTAACGATGAAAAACTTCTAAAAACTTTAGACTGGGCTATTGAGCTTGCTTACACGATGGCTTAGTAGACTAAGCACTGGAAAAAACTTATACTAAATTGTAAGCTAAGCACTTAACCTAGTAAGGCACTTTAAATTTGTATCAGGCTAGCCTAAAACTTAGCAATCCTACTAAGCTAAATACTAAGAATATTACAGCCTTTGCTATCAGACATATTACATTTTTTATATTTTTACATTTAAGTAAAAACATTAAAGGCTTACGCCTTAGTCTAAACCATGGCCTTTATTACAGATATTTCATTGTAATTGTCAGGTTATGGAAAAATTCAGTGGTGACCATGTTGTGCTGGAGTGGTGTCTGGCGTAAGGTCATCTCTCCAAGAAAAGCACGGTTTGGAAGG
>NC_090730.1:89804504-89859504 GCF_036898095.1 Palaemon carinicauda | reverse complement strand
GAATCTGTTCGACTGGTTTGGCAAAGTTTTCCCATGTAAATAAATAATTCTTCCTGAATCATGAAAAAAAAGATAGAAAATCTAAAGAAAAAAATATAAAAACCAAAAATAAGAAAAAATGTAAAAACATAAAAGCCCATAAATGAAAAAAAAGATAAATTAAAAAAAAAAAGTGGGGAAAATATTCTTAGAATAAGTTTCTTTAGAGTTTTGATGAATTATTGGTTTTAGTTTACATTTGTAAGTAAACAAGTTTTTATGTATGAGCCATTAGAAGGATCAAGTCGATGGACCTTGAGAGGAGAAAAAAAAGGACCATTTTAATTGGGAGAAAATATCCTTTGATACAGATGGTACAAGCTCTACATCACTGGGTACACAATGGCCTTTTTTTTTTTTTTTTTTTTTTTTTTTTTGAGGAGGAGGAGGAGGAGGAAATATCCTTTGGCGCAGAAGTACAAGCCTGCATCATTGGATAACGTACTCAATTGGGAGGAGTAGTCTCGTGTTATTCCTATTTGTATTGATTTTTCATGAGGATGATACAGACTCACTTTTTGTTTTGTCCTTCGAATCTTCCCACAGCTGAGGTGTGGGATTTTTCTTGTGGTCTTACTCTGATCCAAAACGTGGAATTTTTCTTGTGGTCTTCTTGTCTTCATATAAAATGTAGAATCTCTCCTGGCTGGCTTTCATTTTTCACCCCTCACTCGAAACGGACGATAAATCTTGTGCTAAGTGTGAACATTCTATCCTGAGAGAAATGGGATTTTTTTCCATTAATATTGTGTTTTATGATCCCACACCTGAATGTGCACTCTCATCCTTTTTCATTTCCTTCTCGCTTCTCACTTCTGTAATCTTTGTAACCAGGGGTTTTGTACTGAGGAGCGTGACGCCTCTTCACCTTCTCTTGCTTTTTTGCAGTTAGGATTTCAAAGGGGACACAAACAATTGAAAAAACAATGATCAGGAATGACTTTATGTTTTACTATCTGGTCTTATCTGTTGTGAATTTCACCAGTTTATTAAATCTGCCCGATGTACTGGGCAGATCGCAAGGCCTTGAAGAGGCTAGCTTCCCAAAACCCTTCAGGAAATATTAAAATACGGCTATATTTTAACAAGCTTATTACAAAAATAATCATTTAATACGAGGGAAATACATAATTAATCCTTTACTCGACATACAAAAGAGACACTTGACTAAATGACCACATGCGTTACTGAAAAAAACTAAGTCCGCACCGGACTCAAAATTAAGCAAAATTAATTAATCTTTTAGTAAGTTACCTCGATAAACGGCATACCGAGGCCTTTTCACGTAATTTACAAGACAACACTGATCCCCAATCACAAGGATCGACTAAATATTCATAGATACAAATTTTACAGAACACTTGTAAAACCTATATAGAAACCGATCTGGGTACAATAGGGGGGGGGGGGAGAGAGTACAATTAACGGATTTTGAGCGAAGCGAAAAATCTATTTTTGGGTGAGATAGCCATGGCGTCCTGATGGAAGGTTCCTGTTTGGTAGCTTCCTTGGGTATAAGACTACTAAGATATTCCCAGAGAATTTAACCACAGGTTATCACAGAATTCTAACTTCTGGAGCGAGTATCTCAAAGGTTTCCCTTTAAGACATCGTAATACAACAGGGGACACGCATGTCTGAACGTGCCACATAGCTATCTCCACCCCGAACAGAGTTAATGCTTCGGTGTGTAAGGGCTGAGAATAGCTGGGAGCCGTTCCACAGCTAATCTCACTCGTGGCTACTACTGATACTCGAGACGTAAACAAACGGACGCCATTGCTCTAATGACGTCACGCGCGTCTTTATCCTGACGCCAGTTGCTGCCCATCACCATGATACAATTGTGTAGGGTGGGAACAAAACTGGACGAAGTAGTAGGGAGGGTCCATCAGGACGCCATGGCTATCTCACCCAAAAATAGATTTTTCGCTTCGCTCAAAATCCGTTTTTTGGGCTCAAGCCATGGCGTCCTGATGGAAGAGTACCAGAGAATCAATGTATCGTGGTAGATTTTCCCCCAGTGTTAAGTGCCTAGGCATTGACAAAACAGCAAAGTAATCTTAGGTAAAGAACCATAGGAACGAAGTATCCTGCCCCCCATTGGTAGGAAGTTCCCATGGGCTATGCCGACGTCAAAATGGTATTGAAGGGCTATTCATCCTGACAGAAGAACTTTTAAGAACTTAGAGATGAAGCAGAATGTTTGATATTTGTATAGGAACATTCTGAATTAGGCCAGTGGTGGTTGGGCACTGTGTATAGAGTTCATCTCCTGATTATCAGAAGTAAGTATTCGTGTAGGAACCTTACTGAGACAAGGTGAATATAATTTAGGATTAGACATCTTAAATTCTTCATGACCATAAGAGAGGAGGAATAAATAAAACTATGACAGTATGTATTTCATAGTAGGTAGGAGCTGAAAGAGACGCATAAGTAATAAAATAGAAATTTTATTTCACAATGCAGAAATTAAATAATTTACAGCAAAAGTAAAGTTCATTTACAGTAATAATAATGTACATAGAAATAAAGGCTTGCTCTTGAATCTGAAAAGGAATTTCAGGATTAGTAGGTACTCGTTCTCGAGGAACGCAAGTCTTTAAACAACACATCATGCTCAAGGCATGCGGCACTTGTGTGACACTATGACATTTCACCTGGGATAAGAACAGTTATAAAAGCACTAAGTGTTTTTAGACATCACTATGAATCGCTCGAGGGTCAACATAGGCACCCGAAGAGTTAGAGTCCCAAGTAACTCACTGTTCTACGCAGAGTTAGGTGCAGGTTTCATAACACTACCTGCGGCTACCACAAAATGTTTGACTTCGTGCACTTGTTTCGCATAATGTTTAAAGAAAACTCGCGAGGACTTCCAGCCCGTAAAGTTTTTAAGGCTCTCAAAGTCCATGCTCTGAAAGAAGTTCAGAGACGATGCCACTTTTCTAGGATCATGACCAGCGGGTGTACTGTTCGGATCCGCTCTGCGAATGAAGTAGGTGATTTTCGCTCTTAATTGTTTCAGTGACAGGTCGCTGCCCGATGTTTCTCCTTTGAAGAGTTGGCCTCCACCAAAGTTCGAAGTTCTGCGAAGATAGACCTTGAGACTCTCTACTGGACATAGAGAGACATCCTCCTTCAGGGGGCATATTCTCCAAGGGCCCCATCTTTTGGTGGGTAATTCGTTTTTAGCGAGAAACGTCGGATCAGGGGAGAGGGTCACTTCTCCTGAATCAGCAAACAGGATGTGTCCCTCTTCTCTTGATAATGCCACTATTTCGCTGACTCGAGCTCCCGAGGCGAGAGCAAATAAAAATATAACTTTCTGAGTCAGATCCTTGAGGGGGCATGAATCATTGTCCAAGTTAGAGGCGAAATGGAGTACCTTGTCTAGTGACCAGGAGATCGGTTTCGGAGGGGGTGCTGGGCGTAGGCGAGCACATGCTTTTGGTAATTTGTTAAAGATGTCGTTGGACAGATCAATTTGGAAAGCATATAGAATTGGTCTAGTCAAAGCCGATTTGCAGGTTGAAATCGTATTGGCTGCTAATCCTTGTCCATGAAGGTGAATGAAGAAGGACATACAGAAATCAATGGTGATTTCTTTAGGATTTTTTGCTTTAACAAAGGAGACCCATTTCCTCCAGGATGATTCATATTGCCGTCTCGTGGATTCGGTCTTGTATTCCTCTAGGAAGTCTAGACTTTTCTTCGAGATCCCAAACCTCTTCTTTGCGGCAAGGGAGAGAAAATCATGAGATGAAGGTCCTTGATTTTCGATGATGAAGCGAAGACAGTCGACTTCTGTACTTGTTGAGAGAGAACTGGGCCCGGGAGAGGGATCAGCTTGGGCTGCAGCTCCAGGACCAGGGGGTACCAGTTGCTCCGGGGCCACTTGGGAGCCACTAGGGCCGCTGTCCCTTTGAAGGTTCTCAGTTTGGAGAGGACTTTCAACAGAAGGTTGGTGGGAGGGAACAGGTATATCTTGGACCATCTGTTCCAGTCCAGTGACATGGCGTCCACCGCTTCTGCTTTGGGGTCCTCGTACGGGGCTACGTACAGAGGAAGTTGATTGTTGTCGCTCGTTGCAAAGAGATCTATCTGAAGTTCTGGGACTTGATGAGAGATGAAGGAGAATGATCTTGCGTCTAGAGACCATTCCGACTCTATCGGGTTTGTCCGAGATAGAGCATCCGCTGTCACATTGCGGAATCCTTGTAGGTGAACTGCAGACAGGTGCCACTTCTTCTTCTCCGCCAGACGGAAGATTGGGAGAAGCACCTGATTTATCTGGGGCGATCTTGAGCCTTGGCGATTGAGACAACGAACTACCACCGAGTTGTCTAGGGTTAGACGGATGTGGATCGAGGGCGGCGGGGATAACTTCTTCAGAGTAAGAAGGACCGCCATGGCCTCCAAGATGTTTATGTGGAACGTCTTGAATAGTGGAGACCAGGTCCCTTGAGCTTGTTTCAGGTGGGAGTGACCTCCCCAGCCTTCCAGTGAGGCATCCGTGTGGATGTTGAGTGATGGAGGAGGGTGTTGGAGAGGAATGGACCTTTTCAGGGCCTTTGCTTCCGACCACGGCTTTAGGAGGCGTCGAAGTCTGTTTGGAAGCCGTCTCTTGAGGTCTCTTCGAGCGATGGATGCCGATCGTCTCCAGACTCCCGCGGCATCCTTTAGCTGTGCGCGAAGCACTGGGTTTGTCACTGAGGCGAATTGTAGAGAGCCTAGAACTCGTTCCTGCTGTCGTCTTGAAATGCGTTTGGATTTCAGTAGTCGCTTGACAGACCCTGCTATTTCCTTCCTTTTCTTCTGGGGGATGGAAAGGCGGTGTGACTGAAGATTCCAGTGGATTCCCAACCACTGAAACTTCTGAGCTGGAGAGAGGCGAGATTTCTTCTCGTTGATCTTGAATCCCAGGTGTTCTAGGTACTGGGTAACTTCGTTGCAAGACTTTGCACACTCTTCGGGCGATGGAGCCCAGACTAGCCAGTCGTCGAGGTAGGCCATCACCTGGACGTTTCTTAGGCGGAGCTGTTGTACTATGGCATCCGCCAGCTTTGTGAAGATCCGAGGGGCCACATTGAGGCCGAATGGCATGGCCCGGAAGGCGTAGCTTTTCCTTTGGAGTCGAAATCCTAGGTAGGAGGAAGCGTGATGGTTCATTGGAATGTGCCAATAGGCATCCGCCAGGTCTATAGAGACCGTGTAGGAACCTTGAGGCAGAAGGGTCCTTATTTGTTGAAGCGTCAGCATCTTGAATTTGTTGTTCTCTATGAACTTGTTGAGGGGGGATAAGTCCAGAATGACTCTGAGCTTGTCTGAGTCCTTCTTGGGAACGCAAAACAGTCTCCCTTGGAACCTGGTGGACTTTACCTTCCTTATCACCTTCTTGTTCAAGAGGTCTAGAACATATTCTTCCAGAATGGGGGTCGATTGTTGAAAGAACCGCTGGAAGATTGGGGGTGGTTGCACCCAACTCCAGCCTAGACCGTTCTTGATGATGCTGTGTGCCCAGGGATCGAAGGTCCAACGATCCTGGAATTGGCGGAGTCTTCCTCCCACCGGAAGCACTTCATTGCTTCTGGTGTCCCGAGGACTTGTTGCCTCGGCCGCTAGCTCCCTTTCCTCCTCTACCTCTGGAGGGACGACGAGATGCGTCTCTGCTTGCACCCCTGGACGAGCCTCTACCTTTGGCATGAAAGGTAGTGGATGGTTGCTCAAAGGCAGGGGTGAAGACCGGTGACTGTGACAACACCGGTTGGGGGACCAATTGAAAGGTCTGCTGTGGTTGGGCAACCACTTGGGAGGTAGCGGGTCCCGGAAACTGACGTCGTTGTTGACGTTGCTGGGGTTTTGGCTTCTGTGGTTTCCTCTTAGGCTGAGGTCCATCGTCCTGAGAGGGTTTCCTTTTTCTGGACATGCCCCACTTGTGGAGAAGGTTCCTATTCTCCGTGGCGGCTCTGTCAGTTATTTCCTTGACAAGGTCAGAAGGAAACAGGTGCTTTCCCCAGATGTTGGAGGAAATCAGCCTCCGGGGTTCGTGTTTCACGGTGGCACCGACAAACACGAATTCACGACAGGCTCTACGAGCCTTTATGAAATGGTACAAGTCCTTCATTACTGTAAGTAAGTGGGATTTGGCTAGTACCATGTAGTGATCAGGTACTCTTGTGTCACAGGCCATCACTTCCAGTTGGACTTGATGAGAAAGAGATGCCGCAAGCCTCTCCTTCGTGTCTTGTTCCCGGCGAAGGAGGTGATCATTGAGCTTAGGGAGGTCCTCATTAAACTGACGTCCGGCGACGTCAGGATCGAGCCTACCCACGACGAAAGTATGCTGAACATCTTTCCAGTGTCGAGCGTCAGGGGGTGTCACGATGGAGAAGGGTCTGCACTCCTCCAGTGCAGGGCAGGGTTTTCCTTCTTCCGCCGCTTTAAGGCATGCAGCTAAGGCCTTTTCCAAGAAAGGAAGAACCGCGGTGTCAGGTGCGACGTATGTAGGATGCTTCTTGCTCAAGGCAGGAAGCTTAGAGCAGGTAAAGCCCCTGCTCTTAAATGCGGAGGCTAGCATAGCCTGGGCCTTTGCGAGATCGAACACTATCTCTTTTTTAGGTTCGGTCTCTTCCTTCGAGGCAGGTTCGGAACGAAGCCGGACGTAACAGTCCGGGTAGGCCTCGAAGCTTGGGAAGAACTCCACATCTTCCAGCGGGACCGTGCCGATCTTGTCACTAACAAAGATCCTGCCGGTCGCAATAACCATATGCTCTGCATACCTCCACGGGTTGGCATGAGAGCAAGCTGGGAGATCCTTAACCGAAATCTTCTTCGGTTCTCTGGATCCAATCATTGACCTGATGGACTCCTGGTTCTCCTTCAGTCTGTCGTCCATGACAGCTCTAATCAGCCGGATCAGTTCTTGGGTAGACGAAGAAGGATCCGGGGTCGAGGAGGTAGACGGAATGGACACATCCGTCGGTGTAGGAGTTGGCGGAGGGATGGATGAGGGAGGAGCTCCAAGCTCCGACTCGGTGTATTCCACCTTGTCTTCGTCCTCTTCGGCTCCTTGAGCCATAAGCGTCTTCTCCGTGTCTTCCGAGACGTCAGAGATCTGTTCATCATCCTCGGAATCTAAACGACACTCATGCATGGACTGAGCCATGACCACATCAGGTTCCACCGTAATTTGGACAGTGGGGATTGCTTCTTTCGGAACCACTGAGTCAGGGGAGGCCTTAGGGAACAACAGGGACCTCAGTTCTTTGGTGGCCAGGTACGGTCCGGTAGCATTTTTCTGAAAGCCACGCACCCACTTGCGCAGCTTTTCACGAGAAATGTCTCTAACCTCCGCTGAGGGAGGGTTATGGAAGGCCTCAACTAGGTGGGCCTGGCAGACCGTACAATCCAGTGGATTCCAGAACTTCAAATCCCCTTTCTTGTCTGCACAAGGGGCGTGAGTCCTGCAAGCCGTATGCCCGTAAAACTGCGGGCGTTTCACAGCGCAGAAGGCGAAGTCACACTTCATCTGCTCCTCCTGTGGAAGAAAGAGAAAATGAGTATGGGGGAGTCATAAGAATGGCTCTTAAACTAAGTTAATATTAATCATTAATTTTAACTTAAAGAAGGTGTGATGCATAGAGAATGAAAACAGTAAAGGAGAACACGCTCCATGCATCTCGCCCGGCTGGTTACCATAAGCTTGGTCCTGGGATAATCCAAATGACCGAGATCATTGGATATAGTTTCCTAGGATTCCCATTATTTTGGAACTCCATGGAAAGCCAAGGACAAGGTTGGGATCGAATTCATTCGGTTCCCAGTTAAGAGCCAGAAGGCCTCATTAAAGGTAACTGCTTCTGGCAGCCAGCCGTGCTAAGATGCACATAGCATGCTGGAATTTAGAAGAATGCAAAGAGACAGCATGATCACTAATAGAGCAGTACTAGGTACTGATCTTAAAAGCAAAGCAGCTTATCTATTTGCTATGTAGGGCTATCCTAGTCTTATGATAGCTACAGTGAGGGGGTGCAAGTATTCTTGACGCCTCTGGGGCATCCGGCAAGCCGCCGGCATGCCGGAGCTCGCTCCCGCATAGATTCTGGCATTAGAACAGACAATTTTCAAAAGTCAGTTAGATACCAGGATGGCGGCCGCCGGCACAACGGCGGCACGCCGGCAGGAAGCGGCGGCTCCGGCAGCCGGAGGATGCCAGGTTGGTGACTGGGATAAGGATGGTACAGGTAGTATCGGGTTGCCGGCAGTATATGCCGGCACTCCGGTGATCGACCGGCAAGCGGACGATTAGATAGGAGTAGGAGAGCCGCCGGTAGTAGCCGGCGGCAGCCGGCAGTCCCTCGGTACACGGGGGGCTGGCGGCAAGGGTAGGGAAGTCACCAAGAGGGAGGCAGGTATTGCCGACAGTAGAGGCGGCAAGAGACCGGCACCCGGATAGATAGAGAGACAGGGGGAGGGGGGAAGGGATGCAGGAAGTACCGTCAGGGTTCCAGACATCCCTCCCCCTCCCTGAGAGGGTGTACCCATGATAGAGACAGGCTCTAACATCCATAAGCAGGGGTCACTAGGGACCGGGAGCAGGTAGCCCAAGGGAGGGCTAGGGAACACCCAAGAGGGGGGGGAGACTCCCCTATGCAGAACTATACTAGTAACTAACCTTATAGGACACTATGAAGGTATATGTACCAGAGCGGACTGCACAGGGAAGCTCGGGTAGCCCTACTCATCCACCCTAAGGAGGAGTTGTAGGACAGGGGACAGATGAGTATAAACTAACCTAAGCATAGGCTAGGCTATACAAGAGATAGGTGGGGAGGGAGAAGAGAGAGGTCTTCCCAGGAAGGGTTTCTGTACCAGAGCGGCCACTAAGGGAAGGGAGGACACTCCCTAACCTAAGATCAGGCTGATCAGCTAAAACGGTGCAAGAGTACAGTTTCAGCATGGAACAGAGAAACCTTCCTAACCCGACCTAGAACAGGGCTAAAAGTCCTGAACTAGGCAAGGAAGAAGACATATCGCTATCGCAGGAAAGTCATAGACTATCCTAGCCATAGAGGTAGGCTAGCCTAACCTCACTCTCAGACGCAATCCTAAAGGGGGGTTCATTCCTTTAGGGAGGACTGAGAGGCGATATATACTCTATTAGACAATTAATCCCTTTACTCAGAAAAGGGATCAAGGCTAAATAGAGGGAATGCCAAGGCAGGGGATGAAGGAAGCATATAGGGGTCCTAAGGTTAGGTTAGGCTAGAAAGAATCACTGACTAGCCTATCCCCTATATGGTTCCTGAAGGCGAAAACATTTGCATCACTGTCAAAAGTATTGTAAAATAATAATGCCACTATCTTCATAACTTAGTCTAGGATCACTAATAAATCATGCATGAACACTTGTATGTAGGCTCCTGGCCTGGGGGCTATAGTAGCCGACTGGTATGAGGTCAATCGATGACCGATAAAAAGCGTCTAAACACGATATAAAAGTTCCTAGCTATGAAGACTAAATAAACTAATGTATTCGATTAGTATATAATGCCGGAAGCGTTGTTGTGGCTAACTAAATAAGACATGCAAAACAACAACGACGCCATAAAATGGCGGGTCCGGTAGAGGCACAGCTCTGCCACAAAACATCAATTATTTCGCAAAATAATATTTACTTTACGGCCAGAGCTTAATTAAACAATACTGGAACCTTGTACTCAACTTTCCAGAAGAAGGCGAGGCTGAAGGTAACGACATAGCGAAGATGCAAAGCGATAAAGATAACACAAGGGAAAATCCGTCTAAGTAGGGCAGCTACTAAACAAAGGATGAAGACGCGCGTGACGTCATTAGAGCAATGGCGTCCGTTTGTTTACGTCTCGAGTATCAGTAGTAGCCACGAGTGAGATTAGCTGTGGAACGGCTCCCAGCTATTCTCAGCCCTTACACACCGAAGCATTAACTCTGTTCGGGGTGGAGATAGCTATGTGGCACGTTCAGACATGCGTGTCCCCTGTTGTATTACGATGTCTTAAAGGGAAACCTTTGAGATACTCGCTCCAGAAGTTAGAATTCTGTGATAACCTGTGGTTAAATTCTCTGGGAATATCTTAGTAGTCTTATACCCAAGGAAGCTACCAAACAGGAACCTTCCATCAGGACGCCATGGCTTGAGCCCAAAAAAGGACTTACTTCGACTGAGGACGCCGGATCAAAGAGGTAGAGCTGAGCCCTGCACCCCCCCCCCCCCCCCCCCCCCGACGTCACCTTGTTCCCGCGTTTTTTCTGAACCTAAATTTCTAGATAGGATATTTTCATCATGTTACAATAAAATGACATTAAATTTCTGAATCATAAATTACAAATGCTCGATTTCTTTAGCCTCAGCGCCTCCCCTACCAGGCGGTTGCTCTCTTTGTTCTAAAACAGTCTCGTCTTAAACCACATTCATTCGCCCGCGAGTTCTCTCAACCCTCCCTCCAATTTGACGTAACGTAGGTGGAGTTAAATGGCGGGAATTTCGAGTGATCAGTTCGAAATTCACGACATCCTCCACGCCCCAAAATAAAGGAGCGATGAAACGTCGGTCAATTGGACAAGCTGGACTCGGGGTGGGGGGAGTGACTTACTCCAAGACTCTGTTAGGCTCGCTGCGTAGCGCTCCGCAAAGACTCAAACAGAGTACACACAATGTACAACACACAGCAATGTTACCCCGGAGTAATAAACTCTTACAGGTGTACACAAATTAATAATCCAAATGTACCTATACAACAGCTCAAATTAGGCAATGGGCCTAGCAATTGAAATGTACTCGTGTATAATACATATAAGGAATCAAATGGAATGGCAATTAGGCAATGGGCCTAAGACAAATCAGCTTGTCAAAAAAACAGCAGAAAATAGCAGTAATGTACACATACATGTTACAGACAATTCAAATGGCAAGCAAGTAGGCAATGGGCCTAAAACAAATCAAGAAATAGCAATGGAAATGCATACATAACAATTCAAATGTAAAGGCAATTAGGCAATGGGCTTAAGACAATCAGAAAATGGCAAAAAATCGCAATGGAAATGTATACATAACAGTTCAAATGTACAGGCAATTAGGCAATGGGCCTAAGACAATCAGAAAATGGCAAAAAATCGCAATGGAAATGTATACATAACAGTTCAAATGTAAAGGCAATTAGGCAATGGCCCTAAGACAATCAGAAAATGGCAAAAAATTGCAATGGAATGTATACATAACAGTTCAAATGTAAAGGCAATTAGGCAATGGGCCTAAGACAATCAGAAAATGGCAAAAAATCGCAATGGAAATGTATACATAACAGTTCAAATGTAAAGGCAATTAGGCAATGGGCTTAAGACAATCAGAAAATGGCAAAAAATCGCAATGGAAATGTATACATAACAGTTCAAATTTAAAGGCAATTAGGCAATGGGCTTAAGACAATCAGAAAATGGCAAAAAATCGCAATGGAAATGTATACATAACAGTTCAAATGTAAAGGCAATTTGGCAATGGGCCTAAGACAATCGGAAAATGGCAAAAAATCGCAATGGAAATGTATACATAACAGTTCAAATGTAAAGGCAATTAGGCAATGGCCCTAAGACAATTGAAAAATCACAATTGAAATGTATTCACACAATACCAAAGTCAGTCTGCCTTTACTCACATTAATCGATACTTTTATAGCACTGTTACATACAGGCTATTACTTGATGGAGTACAAGAGGGAGGGGGCTGGTTCTGTGCAACTCTCGGTCTGTACGCACGAGAGACCATCCCGTCCCCGTTCTCCACGCCCTACGCACTTCCAACTTCCGCAGATTCATGCACACCTTACAAACGGTTTCTCCACCCTCCCTACCTTCCAGATAGGACAGTCCCCCTTTTCACTCACTGTTTGCAGATACGTTTTATATATCGTCACCTTTCAGCAGACAGTCCATCAGTTCTCGCTGCTTCGCGGCAGCCCTTCTCAATGGGCGTGCAGAACGTCCTTGTGCGTTTGTCTGCTCTGATTCCGTTCCATTTTCACTTCTCTCACTAACTGCATAGTTCTCACCTTCATCGCCGTTGTCGACCGTTCCTGTGGCTGGTTGTTGAGTTGTCGTAGCTGATGCCATATCCTGGTTATCCCCAGACGTCTCCACGATCCCCGGCATTCCTACTGTCGAACTGTAAGCGCCCTCTTCTCTGTCATCGCTGCCGTCGTCGTCGTCTTCTCCTCCATCATCATCCTCAGAGGGGGCTATTTCTAGGGGAACCAGGTGGCTGACAGCTCGCAGTGACTCGACAGCCTCGAACAACACTTTGGCCGAACGCACGACTCCGTCGTCGTCAGGATACGTCTCCACGACACGTCCAAGAGGCCATGTAGCTCTTTTCTTATTCTCTTGTTTAACTAGCACGATGTCTCCGGGGTGCAGCTTGGAGGGTTCCCCGGACCGACAGTCGTGCCGGGCTCTCAAGGCACTCAAGTATTCTCTTCTCCACCGTTCTCGGAAGGCTTTCAAGGAATCTGTCAGTCTTAGGTAACGGTCACGTAGCCTCCGAGAGGTGAAGGTTGCGTTGAAATGGTCGTCCGGCAAGATCGGTGCCATGAGGTGGACTTGGTGTCCTCTTAGCAAATGGAGGGGGTGAGGACTTCATCCACGCACTCGTCACCGCTGTACATAAGCGGCCGATTGTTCACCACTGCTTCTGCTTCTTTCACGAGGGTTAGCACGTGGGCGTCCGGCAGGTACTTCTTTCCGAGGGCTATCTGGAGGGTCCGTTTCGTTACCCCTATCAAACGCTCGAAGAACCCACCTTTCCAAGGTGCACGGGGCGTCTGAAACCGCCACTTTATGCCAGTTTTCCTCAAGAACTGCTGGACTTCATCTTCTTCGTAAAGTCCCTGAAGGAGGTGGCTGGCAGTTTTGAAAGTTTGATGGTTATCTGACATGATGAGCTGCGGGGCACCATGGGTGGCACTAAACCGTCTTAGTGCTAACACGAATTCTTCTGCTTCCAGGGAGGGACAAAAGTCAAGGTACACGGCTCTGCTAGCCATGCATGTTATGATGAGTATGTAGCCCGGCCGCGTTTCGGTCTGTATGGCTGCTGTGTGGTCCACTGCGACTGCTGTGAAGGGTTTTGTGAGAGTGATCCTTTCCTTTGGCAGGGGGGGGGGTGGTGGTGGCTGTTTCGTGAGAGGTTGGAAGGCCAGCTTGCATTCGGGACATTGTCGCACGGTTCGCTTCGCAATGGAACGTAGACCCGCTACCCAGCATTTCTGTCGAAAGATACCTATTAGAGTATTCACCCCACAATGCAAATGTAACTGATGTAAATAATTTAAATACATCCTGACTAAATGCCCTTTGGCTGGCAAGAGAATTAACTGATCAGTTTCTTCTACTTGGGACACTCGTCCCCTAGTGCAAATGAGACTATCTTTTAAGACTAGATTCAATTGTCTGACAAAATTAGCAACTTCACGAGGGGGTCTGACTCCGCCCTCTAAGGACTAAATGCCCTTTGGCTGGCAAGAGAATTAACTGATCAGTTTCTTCTACTTGGGACACTCGTCCCCTAGTGCAAATGAGACTATCTTTTAAGACTAGATTCAATTGTCTGACAAAATTAGCAACTTCACGAGGGGGTCTGACTCCGCCCTCTAAGTAGGCATAAACGGTAGGCAAATAATGTTTTTGCTCTAATTGGACAACAATACTGAACGGATGCCGTTCTATCTTTGTAAACCTTTTGATTACTTCTACAACTCTTAACAAGAATTGGAAATCTACTTCCCTTTGCAGAATTTCCCATATCTCGCCTGGAGGGGAAGGATTCATTTCCTCTCTCAACTCCTGCACCGCCGCGACTGTTGCTTTTTCCTGGGTTGGATCTTCTTCCTTGTCAGGAACAGGCTTTCCCGTGGTCCGGAGGAATTCTGGACCACTCCTCCACAGAGAGTTATTTAGCAGTTGTTGCGTCGTTGCACCTCTGGACAGGATATCAGCAGGGTTCTGCTTACTGGGGACATGCATCAATCTCAAATGACAAATCTGCAGAATAAAAACAATCTCCGCTACTCGGTTAGATATAAAAACATTCTTGTGGTCCTTGGCCTCGGGAGATGCTACCCATGCCAACGTGACCTTACTGTCCGTCCATAGGACTACCTCTCGAGGTTCCATCAGCTCTTTGAGGGTTTTTACTAATCTGCTGCCTAGCAACAATGCTAGCAGTTCTAGCTTTGGAATTGTCAATTTGTTCATTCCCTTCGGAGTGATCCTCATTTTACTTGTGACTATGGTTACGTGATTGCAATCGTCCCTGGTATATGCTACTGCGCCGTATGCCTTACTGCTGGCATCGGTGAATATATGGAGTTCTAAACCTTTCCTACCTATTGTTCTTGGAAAAGTGATTTCGCTCACGGCTTTCAAATCACTCAACAACTCAATCGCTTCTCTAGCCTTTTCTCCTTTCAACACATCATCCCAACCCACGTCATTCTCCCATAGTTGGTGGAGGAAAAGTTTTCCTCTTACAAACAATGGGCTTATCAAACCTATCGGATCGTAAATTGAGACTAACAGGGAAAGTACCCTACGCTTCGTAGGTACCCATCCCTCCCCCAACTCACAGATCTTCTTACTTTCTTTCACACACAATCGGTCCACGTCTCGGGTCCATCGCAACCCAAGCACGTTCACACTCACAGGCTCTCTCCATTCTTTCTCGCTATCAAAGGCCAAGTGATTGGATGCCCATCCTTCTAAAGGCATACCCGCCCCTGTTAAGATGTTATTAACAGACTCATGCTCCTGCTTCATGCTCTCCAGATTCTCGAAAGTGGCTAGATAATTATCAACATAAAAGGACTTTACCAAATCTGGCCTACCTTCCCCTTTAAAATGATAATTTAACACTTGTTGTAACAAAAATGGACTTGCTGTGATGCCGAACACCACGACTCTAAAGGCGAAGGTAAGCGCTCGACCTGCTGCCTCGCACCACAGAAATCGTGTGTATTTGGCATCACGAGGATCCAACAAGACACAATGGAAGGCTTTGCTGATATCAGCTAACATGGCATATCTGTTCAACCTAAACCTTATGATTAAGTTATATGCTAGTTCCACTAGATTGGGGCCAGGCAATAGGCACTCATTCAAGGACTTACCACCTTTCGATTTCGCGGAAGCATTGAACACAATTCTAAGGGGGGTGGTGCGACTTTCTTTCCTGATTCCAAAGTGCGGCATATAATAACCTTCAACCTTAGGTTCTTTTACTTCAGATATAAAACTCACTTCAATATATTTGTCTATCACTCCCTGGTATTGTTCGAAATATTCCCTATCCTTCCTAAATTTAGTTTGCAACGACTCTAACTGTGCCATAGCGTTTCTATAGTTGGTATCTGGCCTAGCATTCGATCCGAATGGTAGGCTAACCTGATATCCCTCAGGTTTTTTCATAACACTTCGCGATACCTTCCGCACGGCTTCCGCCTCGCGCACGGTGTATTGCTCAGATGGGGCGATGCCAACACGGTCCAAACGCCACCATTCATCTACATCAAACTGATATGGTTCGTTCATGATTTTGCACACTCTGAGCGTTCTTACTTGCTCGACCTTTTCCCCTTGGAATAGCCACTGTGGCACCTTCCCGTATGGGACATACCATTATGAGTCAAGAAAAGATTTATCCCAGCCACTTTCTCAACACCTATAATAAAATAGCTAAAATAATCAGCCCCTACTAATATGTGTACGTTTTTCACGGTATCTGATTGGTTTGCTGGATCGGCTAACGTGACTCCCTTGCTCAACAGATGCTGTCTGACCTTTACATAACCAGCGTTATGTATCGGGACGTCCACGTGTTCGTGTGCCACTAACTTCATCCTCACTGATCTTTTTCCCATCTCAACCCTACAACTCACTACATTGTACTGTCCACTTATTTCCGCGGAGCCGAATGGAGCTATATTCAATGACACTTGCCCTACCGCCGGTAGGCCTAATTGACTAGCGATTTTCGCTGATATGAAGCTTCTTTGGCTCCCGGAGTCAAGGAATAGGCGGACTCGCTTGCTACCTTGTTTTCGATATATGTCTGCCATCGCGGTTGGCAAGAGGGTACATGGGAGGTCTACATCAGATTTCTGTGCAATCTTTGCACTTTTGCATGGTTTAGATTCTACTTTAACTTTGGATGGACGGGGGGCAGTTTCGTTCTGTGTAGGCGTCGCATTTACTACGGGGGGGACGTTGTTAATTGACTATTACTACTATGGGGGTTAGATTGCGGTCGTCTTCCCGCATTGTGATCATCGCAAATTGCGGTGTGGTGTTTGGCATTACAAATCTTACAAGAACTTTGGATGAGACATTTATCACTACGATGACCTGACTTTGTACAGTTAAAGCAAAGGCCCCTTTTAAGCAAAATGCGACGTCTGGCAGCTACGTCGGTTACTTGGCGACAGCTGTGAGGCGGGTGCCGTTCGTTACAAAATGGGCAAGAATTATTGTGGACAGGTGTGGATTTTGGTCTTACACTGTTGTCTTTTCTTTTATCATGCTCGAGTTTGTCGCCTCTTTGTAACGCATCGTCTTGGAGCATTCTTATAATGAAATTTATTGCGTCAAAGAACTCATCCAACGTATAATCACATTTTCTCAAATGCTCGACCACTTTCCGATAGAGCTTTCCCTCTGACAATTTTTTATTTATGAGACTCATGACCATGCCCTGGCCTATATCGTCTTTACTCAACCTTTTAATTTGTTCAATTATAATAGTTAACTCGAAACGGAACCTTTTGAGCTCTACGGGGTCTAGTGATGGCACAAATATGTTAGCTAACTTTCGGTGCAGAATCATGAGCGTCTGATGTACGTTACCATATTGTTTGTCTAATAGATCTAACGCTAATCTATAGTTCGCGGCGGTTACACTTAAAGATTTTACGACTCTAAGCGGCTCTTTGTCCAACGTCCCCAGCAAATAAGTAAACTTAGACACTTCGTCTAAATCAGCTCTTCTATCCACGTGGATTGTGAAGAGCTCACGGTACGATGCGTACTCTTGCACTTCCTCTTCAAACGTGGGGAGAGGCAGCGGCTTCAACCTGGGGAGGGCAACATTCCCCGTTGAAGTGCTTTTCACTTTGTCTATCCTATTATACAGTAGGGTGGAAGCATGTGTAGCTTCACCTAACGTGTGCCTGATTCGGGCTTCAATACTAGATTCTAGTTTCACGCGCTGGCTTTTGTATAGCTCTTTTAGCTGTCGGACCTCTGCCTGCAACTTCGTTACCAAATTCTGGTAAACGGACTCAGAGTAGGTCTCTAATAGCGCTCTTTGCGTTTTGCTAAGCAAGTCTCTCACTAGGCCCATCGACGCCTCAATGTACACGATCGTGGCCACCGCCATTCTGACTACTTTACTTTGATTACGGGAGGTTATCAAAACAAGAAGAAAAGTTATGTCTACGTTATGAAGAGGGGGACTCAAGGAAAACTAACACGTGGTTGATCGCACACCGAGACGTTGAGGACCTTTAATTGTTACGTCTCTCCCACCCTCAAAAGCTCATATTTTAATTTAGTCCTGTCCGGCTCTGGGAAGCGCTTGCGATCCGGTTCGAAGGACCAAATGTTGTGAATTTCACCAGTTTATTAAATCTGCCCGATGTACTGGGCGGATCGCAAGGCCTTGAAGAGGCTAGCCTCCCAAAACCCTTCAGGAAATACTAAAATACGGCTATATTTTAACAAGTTTGTTACAAAAATAATCATTTAATACGAGGGAAATACATAATTAAACCTTTACTCGACATACAAAAGAGACACTTGACTAAATGACCACATGCGTTACTGAAAATAACTAAGTCCGCACCGAACTCAAAATTAAGCAAAATTAATTAATCTTTTAGTAAGTTACCTCGATAAACGGCATACCGAGGCCTTTTCACGTAATTTACAAGACAACACTGATCCCCAATCACAAGGATCGACTAAATATTCATAGATACAAATTTTACAGAACACTCGTAAAACCTATATAGAAACTGACCTGGGTACAATAGGGGGGGGGGAGAGAGTACAATTAAGGACTTACTTCGACTGAGGACGCCGGATCAAAGAGGTAGAGCTGAGCTCTGCAACCCCCCCCCCCCCCCCCCGACGTCACCTTGTTCCCGCGTTTTTTCTGAACCTAAATTTCTAGATAGGATATTTTCATCATGTTACAATAAAATGACATTAAATTTCTGAATCATAAATTACAAATGCTCGATTTCTTTAGCCTCAGCGCCTCCCCTACCAGGCGGTTGCTCTCTATGTTCTAAAACAGTCTCGTCTTAAACCACATTCATTCGCCCGCGAGTTCTCTCAACCCTCCCTCCAATTTGACGTAACGTAGGTGGAGTTAAATGGCGGGAATTTCGAGTGATCAGTTCGAAATTCACGACATTATCGAATCTTGCTTGACATAAATTCCTTTGTCATCTGATGATATGCTCTAATAGTTTTAAGTTAAAAAAGTTTATTTTTTTCATATCTCTCTCTCTCTCTCTCTCTCTCTCTCTCTCTCTCTCTCTCTCTCTCTCTCTCTCTCTCTCTCTGTCGCAAGAGCCCAATATATCAATCTAAAGGTGTTATGTTTCTTACAAGGTTCATTTTTTTTTAGGTGCATATATAGATAACGTATCCTTCCTTTAAGTTAAAGTTTGGAATAAATGGATCAGTGAACGATCTATCATTACATATGTATGATTTTTAACAAATACCACTCATTGAATTATATTTTTATTTAAGTATTTTCTTCTATTTATTTTTTATACACTGCATCACTTTACTCAGAGTCCAACGGTCTATAGAATCTTTCTTCACCCACTTTAGTATTTTCAGAATATTTCTTCGCATTTGAATAATTTCTACAGAAACTGATCTTTATTCTGATCTTTTTCTAAAAAAAAAAAAAAAAAAAAGAATTTTTTTCACTAAGGCACAATATCTTTTATTTATTTATTTATTTTTTTTTTTTTTTTTTTTGAAGCCCTTGAACGAATTACCCAGAATTACGTATCGGTGTTTAGGACGAAAAAAGGCTATTACATCGTTGAGCAATTTTCTCCGAATTGCTCTGTTATTATTTGGTAATAGACGTTCAGAGAAAATGCTTTTTTTTTTTTCTTTTTTTTTTACAATAGTTATTTGTGTTCGTGTTCAAATATAGATAGGAATACTATGGATTAATATTAAAAATAAAAATTAGAAATTAAACATTCTTTGTAATTACTATATCCTATGTCTGCTCATAAAAAATCTAGTTTCAAAAGATCATATCAGCTCATCTTTGGTGAAATTTTTCACTATTTTGAGATGGAAGTTGAACAAACCCTAGTTGGAAAAGCAAGATGCTATAAGCCCAAGGGCTCCAACAGGGAAAAATAGCCCAGTGAGGAAAGGAAATAAGGAAATAAATAAATGATGAGAACAAATTAACAATAAATCATTCTAAAAACAGTAACAACCTCAAAGCAGATATGTCATATATAGACTATAAAAAGACTCATGTCAGTCTGGTAAAAAAAAAAAAAAAAAAACATTTGCTGCAACTTTGAAGTTTTGAAGTTCTACTGATTCAACTACCCGATTAGGAAGATCATTCCACAACTTGGTCACAGCTGGAATAAATCTTCTAGAATACTGTGTAGTATTGAGCCTCATGGCGGAGAAGGCCTGGCTACTAGAATTAACTGCCTGCCTAGTATTACGAACAGGATAGAATTGTCCAGGGAGATCTGAATGTAAAGGCTGGTCAGAGTTATGAAAAATCTTATGCAGCATGCATAATGAACTAATTGAACGACGGTGCTAAAGATTAATATCTAGATCAGGAATAAGAAATTTAATAGACCGTAAGTTTCTGTCCAAAAAATTAAGATGAGAATCAGCAGCTGAACACCAGACAGGAGAACAATACTCAAAACAAGGTAAAATGAAAGAATTAAAGCACTTCTTCAGAATAGATTGATCACCGAATATCTTGTAAGACTTTCTCAATAAGCCAACTATTTTGTGCAATTGAAGAAGACACAGACCTGATGTGTTTCTCAAAAGTAAATTTGCTGTCGAGAATCACACCTAAAATTTTAAAAGAATCATACAAATTTAAAGAAACATTATCAATACTGAGATCCGGATGTTGAGGAGCCACTGTCCTCGACCTACTTACAATCATACTTTGAATTTTGTTAGGATTCAATTTCATACCTCATAATTTGCACCATGCACTAATTTTAGCTAGATCTCTTTAAGGGAGTCACCAACCCCATATTTACATTCAGGGGATGGAATTGATGCAAAGAGATTAGCATCATCTGCATATGCAACAAGTTTGTTTTCTAGGCCAAACCACATGTCATGTGTATATAGTATGAAAAGTAATGGGCCAAGAACACTACCTTGTAGAACACCGGATATCACATTCCTATACTCACTATGGTGCACCATCAACAACAACTCTTGAGATCTATTACTTAAAAATCAATAATAATACTAAGAAACGACCCACCCACTCACAACTTTTTGAGTTTGAAAACAAAGGCCTCATGATTAACACGGACAAAGGCAGCACTAAAATCAAGGCCAATCATACGAACTTCCTGACCACAATCAAGGGATTTCTGTACAGCATTGGAGATTGTAAGAAGGGCATCACATGCTCCAAGGCCTTTACGAAAACCAAATTTCAAACTAGGGAATAGATGATTACCTTCAGCAAACCTATTAAGACGTTTTGCCAAAAGACGTTCAAAAACTTTAGATAATATGGGAATTATGGAAATTGGGCGGTAATCATTTGGACTTGAGCTACCACAAACACATTTACATAGTGGAGTAATATTACCAATTCTCCAACAAGTGCTAAAAGCTCCTCTTTTTGCTAACTTGCGCAAAATAACAGATAACTTTGGAGCTAAGAAATCTGCAGTCTTTATAAATACAATGGAAAAATACCATTATGGACTACACCTCAATAAGCATCAAGGTCCATCAACACAGCTTTAATTTCGCGAGATCGAAAAGCTAAACTAGTTAGTTTAGTTTAGCCTCAGGAAAACACGAATGAGGAAGTTCAAGTGTTTCATTACTTTGTTTACTGTCAAAAACATCAGCCAAAAGGGTTGCCTTTTCCTTTGGACTGTGAGTGACTGAGCCATCTGGTTTAAGTAAGGAGGGAACTGTTTGCATCTACACCGAAGAGTGCAGATTTAAGGGTAGACCACCATTTATGTTCCTGAGTTGTACCAGAAAGGGTTTCCCTAATGGTTAAATTGTAATCTTTTACAGTTGAGACATAAACTCTGAGTAAAAGCTCGAAGCTGAGTATAGTTATTCCAGGTCAAATCAGATCTGTTACCCTTCCAAAGATGATAGCCACCTGCTTCTCCAAATGGGCACGTCTACAATCCTCATTGAACCACAGTTTGTCCTTCACTCGGTACTTTAGCACATGAGAAGGGATACGCCTATCAATTATGTAGACTAGATTCTCATTCAAAGGGACAACAGGATCAACACTACCACATAATTGTGACCAATTCAAGCACAAAAGATCATGCCAAATCCTTTTGATTTGGACAGTTGGGTGGATGTCCAACATACCTTTAATGTTGGAAAACTTGATAAAGACATCAGAGGCAAGCAGTTTAATGAGAAACTGCCTAGAATTTCTGAATCCCTATTAAGGGAAATATTGGAAACCAAACACTATCTGCCTCTTTGTCCTTCCAATCTTATCTAAAGATGCTTTTTGGGAACTATTCCAAATCTGATCTCTTCCCTGTCTTGGCGAAAACTCACCTAACCATGTTTCATAGAGATCTCCATGCTTTCTTCCTAGCCAGGAGAGCATGTAGAGAACACATCCTATCTACTGCCACAATCAGGCATGAACCTAAATAACAGACCAACTCCATAATCTGGGGGAAAGATCTCTTTCCTGCGAAATTGGTTAAGGAACTCATGGACAAAGTGTCTCAGGAGAATGAGACCCTTATAGACAAGAGGGGTATGTCCTCTAAATGGATATTTACCCCAAGTGAAGGACCTCAACCAACATACAGTGTTCTAGGTCTCCTCACATCAACCATGTGATTTTAGCCATCCTCACTTTAGCAAAGCGGAGGAACTGGCTTCTCTCAACAGTTCACCTCAAAGGGGTTTGCTATGTGACGGCGGACACCCTATCAAGATTCAAGCCTCTGGAAAGAGAATGGTCTCTAGATGCAAAATCATTCTGTTTCATCCTAAAGCAAGTCCTAGAACTGCAAATCTTTGTGATGAGCTTCAACAAGAAGCCTCCCCAGTATGTAGCACTAAACTTAGATCCAGAAACGATAGGAATGGATGCAATGTCTCTGGATTGGAACCAGTGGTCTCACATCTACCTATTTCCACCATTCATCCTCCTAATGGAAGTCCTGAACAAACAGCAGACTTTTAAGAGAACAGCAGCTCCAGTGACTCCCAAGTGGCCCAAGAGCAATTTGTATCATCTTGTTCTGGAACTCAAACCTCTCAAGGTCCCTTTACCATTTCCAGTGCTGTCTCAGGATGTACAGAAGGCTGCCTTCGCTTCCTCTTGGATAATGAAAACCCTTCAGCTCCTGATTTTCTCACCCTCGTGGCTCAAAGAAAGTTCAGAGTTGCTCAGGGGAGAATTGACTTCACAGAAGAGTACAAGTCCAACACCACAAAACAACAATATTTTTCTTTCTGGAAAAAAAATGGGTTGCATTCGTGAAAAGTCATCAGCCTCTTCTATTTCTATAGACTTCTGTATTTCTTTCTTTATCTCATTGCATGATCAAGATCTGGCCTCTACAACTATTGCCTCCTGTAAGTCGGGACTAACAAAACCCATTGCTTATGCCTTGATATTGAACTCAATAACGAGCTGTTCAATAAGATCCCGAAGGCTTCTGCTAAATTGAAACCTAATGCTCCTCCCAAGGCTATTTCTTGGTCGCTGGATAAAGTCCTGCACTTTGCCTCCTCAATAGATAACGCCTCTACTTCTCTGAGGGATATTACTCAAAAGTCTTTCTTTTTGCTTGCTATGGCTTCTGGTGCTAGAGTCAGCGAGATTGTGGCCCTTTTAAGGGATTTTGGCAACATTGAATTCTCGGAATCGTGAGAGGTGAATCTTTACCCAGATCCTGCATGCTTGGCCAAAAACAAATTCCCATGAAATGCTGTGGGCCCTGGAAGATTGTCCCACATCAGGAGGACCCTTCTCTATGCCCTGTGGAGTGCCTTAAGGCCTATCTGTTAAAGAGCGGGGTCTTTAAAGGCGGTTAACCTTTCAAAGGGGAGATGACAGGATCTAATCTTTGTCTGAAACAGCTAAGGCTCAAACTCATCTATTTCATCAGATGAGCTGACCCTGATAGTATAGTATCAGGTCATGACCCTTGAAAAATTGCCTTTTCCTTAAATTTTTTCCAATCTATGTCCTTTGCAGGTTTACAGGCTTACACGGGATGAAAATCTTCAAGAGTGTTCTTCAAACATTACTTACGTCAGTTGGAAGAGATTAAACACGTTGTAGTGGCCGCTGGTAGTGTGATTAAACCAGCTTCTTAAGTGTTGTATATGGACTCTTATAGACTGTATAGTTTGGACTTCTGAGTCTACATTTTGCAAGGGGACTCATGTTCCTCTTTTCAATATATTATTTAATACTGTAAGGAGTCAAAGGTGATATTTTTCCTTTTATGTCATGAGTGTTATTATTTTACTACTCTGTTACATAATTTTGGGGTTGGAAAACTGTATATATCTACTGTATATAATGTTACAATTGATTACTGTTACTTTTAAGTATGTTTGGAAAGAATAAAAGACTGATGTTCCTTTTTGCATTTCCTCTCGTTAGACCTACTATACAAATTAAAAGTATTATACCTCAATTTCTAACCCTCCCTCTATAGACTTCGGTCTTTTCATAGCCTTCATGAAAGCATACAGGTCCTTTACTAAGGTGGCCATCTGCATTTTGGCCAGGACCATAAGCATGTCTGGGATACTTCATTGGTCTGCACACATCTCTATGCAGTTTTGTAGGGATAAAGAGGCCGCAAGTCTCTCCTTTGTCTCTTGTTCCTTGCACAAGAGAAAGTCAGAATGTTTAGGGAGATTCTCGCTAAACTGTCGTCCAGAGATATCCGCTTCCAGTTTCCCTACTGAGAAGGTTAGGTGGACTTCCTTCCATTCCTTCCCCTGCATGGGCAAGGCTAACGACAGAGGCCTGCACTCTTCTAGTGCAGGGCATGGTTTGCCTGCCTCCACTGCCTTGGCAACAGATTTGAATGCCTTCAACGTAAAGGGGAAGGCTATTGAAGCAGGAGCAAGAAAAGTAGGGTGTTTCTTGCTCAAGGCGGACACTTTCGACACCGAATAGCCCGCCTTTCTCAGGCTACTTCACAAGAGAGCCAGTGCCTTATCGTGGTCGAAAACAATGACCCCTTTTGGTTCTGCCTCTTTTGACATTGGTTCATGCTTAAGTCGAATGAAGCAATCAGGGTAAGCGTTAAAGCTTGGCCAAAACTGGATGTCGTCTAAGGGGACAGCTCCCATCTTCTCTGAGATGTAGAGTTTGCCATTCAAAATAGGTATAAACTCAGCATACCTCCAGGGATTGGTTTTGGAGCAGGTCGGGATATCTTGGCCTCTGGGTCGCTTGTATGACCCTCGGGAGGCGATAAGTGGAGCTTCACGGAGCTCTCTCCTGAATTTTGCTTCCCTTGTTTTGCCTCGTTTGAGAATGTTCTCCATTAAATTCGTAAGATGGGCCAGTGCCTTGCTCATATTGTCCAATGGAGGGGTAGCAGGTGAAGACATTGAGGGTAACGGCTTCGATGCCGGCACAGACTGAAGGAACTCAGATTCGACATCATCATCTTCTTCCAAAGGTAGAATAGACTCCTCCTCGGGATGATCCTTTAATAGATCCTTTTCAGTGTCCATAGACACTTCCGCCATCCTTACCTGCAGGTGGATGTCCCTACTTTGCAACGCCTCCCTGACATCCGTCTCGATGGCAATCTGGACGTAGAGAGGTGCGAGTCGTGCTTAGGGCACAACCATTTCACTACCCGCTTTCGGGAACAGTAAGCTACGCATCCTATCGTTAGGTAGGTATGGCCCTGGAGAGTTCTTCTGGAACCCTCTTACCTACTCTCGAAGCTTTTCCCGTGCCGAATCCCTCGACTCCATTGACTTGGGGTCGTTGAAACCTTCGGCCACCAAGGTCCGGCAGATATTGCAGACCTGGGGGTCCCAATATTGCAGGGATTCGGTAATAATGGTGCAGGGGGCATGAGACCTGCACCCTTTATGACCGTAGAAGTACTCACTCCTAAGATTGCAGAAGATCGCATCGCATTCCATCTGAGGTTCCACCTGAAAAGAAAAAAAAAGAAAATGAGAATACGATTGTTTATCTCACATGATAAACAGATATGCAATTATTCATATTTTAATAATTATAGCTTAGGATAGTAAGCTAGAAAGAAATAGGGAAAGACACATACTTGTGTATCCCTCCCAGCCAATTGCTGTGACTTCCCCCCAATATTAAAAATAAAGGGTTTCCTTTATCAGGGCAACTCGAAAGAGAAGGGTTCTAACCCCTAGGGATAGAAAAAGTGGACACTGCCACTGACCCTTCTAAGAATTAACTGATTTCCATTCAGAGTATTGAAGGAATTCTATTCGTTCAATATAGAGTTGGTCTCAGCAAAAGACTGTACAAGGGTACACAAGGTATGTTAGAAATTAACTACTGTATAATAAATACTATAGTTTTCTGTTTGCAGTATATACTATATTGCAAATATACTGGCTACTGTATAATCATATACTGTAGTTCAGCCGGTGTGTTGCCGGTATGGCTAGCACCTGGCGGCACAATCGGGCCGGCATGTCGCCGGCTGGACTAGAAAATAGTAAAAACACATACTTGTGTACTCTTCCCAGCCAATTGCTTTGACTTCCTCTTCCAATATTAAGACTATAGAGTTTCCTTATCAGGGAAAACTCAAAAGAGAAGGGTTCTAACCTCTAGGGATAGAAAAGAGTACTACCAATGACCCTTCTAAACTATTTAATATTGTAGGGTAATTGTAAACTGATTTCTAATCAGAGTATTGAAGGAATTCTATTCTTTCAATATAGGATTGGTCTCAGCATAAGACTGTGCAAGGACACACAAATATGTTGGAAAATAACTACTGTTTAATATATACAATAGTTTTCTATCTGCAGTATATACTATGCTGCAAATATACTGGTTACTGTATAAACATATACCGTAGTTCAGCCGGCATGTAGCCGACAGGGCTAGTACCTGGCGGCACTGGCCCAGCCGACATGCTGCCGGCTGCGTTAGTACCTGGCGGCACTAGCTGACAGAGAGAGAAAAAGTATGGAGTGAAGGGTTGCCTTATTAAAACGTATGTTTACAATAAATAAGGATGTAAGAATATAATCTTACTGCCTTCCTCCAGAAAGAAGGTTCAAATGGAAGGGGAGAATGCATCATTAAAGCTTCCATCCAGCCGCAAGATCCGTTGCCGGCATTGCTGGTTTCAGGACTGTGGGTGACAGTCCAAGGGAGGACTGAAGAACCTTAAGCGGCAGAGGGGTCTCCCACCGGCAGCCGTCATAGCCGGCACAACCTTCCCGGATTCTTGTGTCCATAAGGGAAAGACTAAGTGACTAAACAGCTGCTTATGTAAGGGCCTGACCGGCCCCGCAACCCACCCGGCAAGTGGTGAGATTGCAGGATGACGGCCACAGGATTGTGATAGCTAAGTCATTGCTAAAGGACAGAGGGAGCAGGGAAAAGGGTCTTGTATAAAGTGTGGAAGGCGGCGGCAAGGTTGCCGCCCCTACCACACAAAGAAAAAACTCTGTTTCAATATCGGCACCATCCTAGGCGGCAGAAGAATATCTATTTTTCAGCCTAGGGTCTGCCGAAATGGTGTTAAGAGGAGGCGGCAGGATTGCCGCCGCTTCTCAACACGAGAGAAACATCGTTTCAGTGTCAGCGCCATCCTAGGAGGCAGAAGAATTTCTATTCTTAAGCCTAGGGTCTGCCAACGCAGGACTAGTCTCTAGACCGCAGGGGAGAAGGTGGCAGCATCATACTGCCACTTCAGGTGCGGCCTAGGGAGGCTTAGCTTCCTATGCTGGCAGCTATAAGCCGGCAGGGGAGTAACTACTCACCCTGCAGCTCTGCCGCTGGCAGAAAGACTGAATACTCTGAGGTTCTGTTGAAAACCAAAGCTGGGCTCTCACCGGCAAGGGTGGGAGACAAAAAACCCTAGCCTAGGCAAGCCGGAGTGAACTACTCTATGGCAACACCAGAAAGGTTTGCCGCCTGCGGCGGCACTCAGAGGCAACGAGGGATTACCCTTAAATCTCCATAGGAGACAAGTATCAAGTTATATAATTCTAGGAGATGTACTATCTCCCGTTGAATCAATACAACGATACACGAGGGTAAACGAGGATAATGTCTGAAAGTATACTACAGCGCCTAGGCTAGCTACCCTAGCGCAAGACGAGATCTCGGTTACCTAAATCGCCAAAACTCTAACGCATACGATCGACAAAAGGAAGAGGAAATTATGCATAAAATAAATATCTTTGCTGGTATAAATGTGCCTAAATAGCTATCATAATTTATTAATGCTATTACAACCGGGAAGTCGTTCTGCTAACTAAAAAACACATGCATAACGAACGATAGCGCCCATGGCGCCTCCGGTGACAGGCCTAGCTCCTTAACACAAATAAATTACTCTAATTTCCCTGTGAAGCAGGAGCTAAAATTTATACACTGTAAAGAATCAATACTCAACTTTCCAGAGGCGAAAGAAGCTGGAGATTGCATAATAAATCCTCACAAAAGGGATCAAAAACGTTAGATCAACAGGGAACACCACTGTGCGAATTCGCTACAAAAATAGGAATAAGCGCCATCTTGGATATGGTGCCATCTAGATACTCAATAGTAGTATGGGAGGAAGGGTAACCTTGATAGCGGCTCCCCTTCTATTTTGCCACTCTTCCCCCTCGAGGCAAAAACGCTATTCGGGGTGAAGATTGCTGTGTCGTATCAAGATATATGTCCCCTGATTTATGCGATATCCTTAACAAAAATCTTTAGGATATTCGCGCCAGGAGTTAGAATTCTGGAGACCTAAAGGTAAATTCTCTGGGAATATCACTGTCGTCAAATATCCCTTAGGATGCTACTTATAGGAACCTTCCATCAGGACGACATGGCTTGAGCCCAAAAAAGGATATCGCATAATATCAGGGGACGTATTCTAGATACGACACATGTCTATCTTCACCCTGAATAGATTTAACGCTTCGATGTAAGGGGGAAGATTAGCAAAATGAAAGGGGTGCCATTCTAGGTACCCGGTGGACCTCCTTCCCTACTACTACTGTGACGTCATTCTTATTCTATTAGCCTGCTAAGACTGTTGTGCTCCCCCTTAGCCCGGTGTTTTTCACTAGTTTTTCGGAATTTTCAGCATGCAATCCCCAGCATCTTCGTCATCTGGAAAGTAGAGTATTAATTCTTTCCTGTGTGTAATTTTAGCCTCCCTTTTCACAGTTGAATTTCCATAATTTAAGTGTGTTTGGGTGAGCGTTGCCGAGACCGGAGGCAGCCATTTTACGACTGCTGTCAACAGTTACATTCTTGCATATTATTTAGATAGTAGGGCGACACTTCCCGGTCTTAAGCTAATATTTCAGCTAGTTAGGCAAGTTATACAAGAGGTGATATTGCATACATGGAAATTATTCTTTCTCTATTATGTGACTTTACTTATCGTATGGGGGCGGGAACCCTTGCTCATATATATGTTTAGCCTCATCTTTATCGTTTCTTCTCGATTCGAATGAAATGTTACATTCTCTAGAATCTATAGACAAGCTACGATAATTATTCTCTCTCTGAGAGGAGAGGCTAAACCCTTCCACCCTTACCGAGTGATGCCGCCGTCATAGGCGGCAGCCACTGTCTTTCTTCTTCATTGCCGTTGAATAGAACAATGTTTTTACTGCCTTCGGCTTTGATTCAGATAGTGACATACTCAGGGTGCCCTTGTCTTGCCGACGACAATGTTGTCAGCACAGTAAGCCATGCTTCCCCAGCTCATTGTTTGAGGAAGGTGGCATACCTGCTGCCACCTCTGATATCAATGAACTGTAAGACCCTCACCCCTTCCCCCCTCCGTCCTTTAGTGACGACATACCGTCACAAAATTCTTTCACCGGTATTCTGACAGTCATCCCGGTTTGCTAGGATGACTGCGTTACTGGCTGGTATCCTGCCGGCGGCAGTTAGTTCTGTCGTCTCTGCCACCTTCCCTCTATTGGGGGAAGATTGAGACAGCTTCTGACGGCTTTTGGTGGAAAACCTAACATACTTTGGAAAGTCCTCAGCCCTCTCTTGAGCTGCCATCCACATTCTTTGCCGGCGACAGGTCTTTTATGGATGGGTGGGAGCCAGAATCTGATAGATTTTACCCCTTCCATTGGAACACTCAATCTGGTAAGGAGACAGTAAGTGGACTTATAGTCCCGTTACACTTCCAGTTGTTATGTTCATTCATAATAGTTTGAAATTCTCCTTCCTTAATCTTTCTCTCTCTCTCTTTCGGTTAGCACCGTCAGGTAATAACCCAAGACCGGCAGTGATTGCCGGCAAACTACTGTATACAACTATACAGTAGTACATATGATTTCTAACATACTCTGTGTTTCTTATTGCAGATGATTGTTGAGACCATGATATTCTGTTGAGGCTGAGTATTCCCTCAACACCCAGATGTTTTTCCTTGATCATCAGGGACTTACAATACCCAAACGGTATTAATACAATACTACAGGTAGAGGATGTTAGTATAAGCTATTTACTAACTCTAACTCCAGTTTCTAGAGTTTCTCTACCTTGTATCCTCCATATCAGGGAAACTGAATATTAATACTGACGGAGGTCTCAGCAATGGCCTGGGAGAGGAAATAGAGATATGTGTCTTTTCTATTTCCTTTAAAGCTTACTATCCTAAGCTACCATAAACAATACTGATTACTATTGTTATCATAAACTGTATGCTTTTATATCACTGATATAAAAAACAAAAATACTCATTCAGTATTTTTCCTTTACAGGATGACCCTATGGAGAAATGTGGAGCGATGTTCTGCAACCACAATGGGAAAGACTTCTGTGGCTACACAATGTATAGGACTCATGCCCCCTGCTGCATCGTCACAGAAGTCCTAAAGTATTGGGATGTGCCCCACTTGCTCAACCCTGCTGGCCAATGGCTTCGGCGAAGCCCCCGTAGTTACCCTAGAGACTATGAATACAGCGAGGGACACCCTTCACAAATGGGTAAGAGGGTTCCAAAAGAACTCTCCATGACCATACCTGCCCCAATGACACCCTGAGGTGCCTACTGTTCCCCAAGGCTCTGCCGAGTGCGGTGGTGTCCCAAGAACAGCTCCGGTCCTCCTTCGTTCAACTGAAGATTGACTCGGACATCAACAAGGCCCTAGAAGGCATGGACATCCTCCAAGAGAGGATGTCAGAAGTGTCCACTGACATCAAACAGGACCTACTACAAGGTGGCCCTGAAGAGAACATGGACCTTCCCCGAGTGGAGTAAGCAGGATCTTAGTCAACGGCAACAGACGACCCTCAGTTTGCCGTGACAGCATACCAACCTCTGCCGTCAACGTCCTCGGCCCAAACTCCACAACCTGTTACCCAGGTTAACGCAAGCAAAGAGATTCTGACATCTCTTCAACGAATGATGGAGTCATTCCAACGGGAACAAGAGACGATGCGGGAATCTCTTAAGCAGCAGCAAAGGTTGTTGCAGGAGAAGATCGGCTGCTTCGGAACCACCAAGGGCACCTCTAAGAAGCCTCTTAGAGTGTCTGATCTCCCTCATTGCTCCGAAACTAATCCCTGGAGGTATGCGGAGCATATGCCAATGATGAATGGGAAACTGTTCGTTTCCGAGAAGTTGGAAGCCAGGCAGATTGAAGACCTTGAGTTCTGGCCTAACTTTTCGTCCTATCCAGAGTGCTATGCGAGACTGCGGGACGAAAAAGCGTCCCGAGAAGAAACGGTCCCCAAAGAGGTCATCGTGTTTGAACACGAGAAGGCGCAAGCCATCCTCCTGAAGGCCTTGAAGGGAGCCAGATATACCAACTCCAAAGTCTCAGCACTGAGCAAGAAGCACCCCACCTTTCTTGCTCCTTCCTCCATCTCTTTCCCCTTTACGAAGAAAGCACTAGACTTTGCCGTCAAGGCCATCGATGAGGGAAAACCCTGCCCGACCCTAGAGGAATGCAAGCCATTCTCTCTAGTACTGCCTACCTGCAAGGAGAAGTGGAAGGATGTCCACCTAACCTTCTCCGTCTCTAAGTTAGACCCAGAGATCGCAGGACAACAGTTCAATGAGAACCTTCCGAAGTTGCTAGACCATTTTCTGAGGAAGGAACAGAAGTCGAAGGAGAGACTTGCGGGTTCCCTCTCTCATCAGAACTGTTTAGAAATGAGTGCAGGTCAACATAATGCCCCAGAAATGTTCCTCTTCCTGGCTAAATCTCACATGGGTACCCTTGTGAAAGACCTATATGCTTTCTTCAGACCGAGAAGAGCTTTTAGAGAGTTCGTCCTGGCTTCAGCATCCATCAGACACGAACCAAGGAAACTGATTACCTTGAGTATCTAGGGTAAAGACCTTTTCCCACAGGAACTGGTCCAAGAGGTCATTGCGAGAGCAACCACAGAGAACAGGAACCTTCTCCAAAAGTGGGGCATGTCCTCAAAAAGGAAATCTTCTTCGGAAGGAGGTCCCCAGTCCAAGAACAAAAGGGCGAAGAGACCACGAAGACCTGCACAACTCCCCGCCATGACTATGACCACGATGCCTCAGACCTTCTTCCAGATGGTTCCACAACCACTGGTAGCCCAGTCACCAGTGTTTAACCCTACCTTTGAGAGCCAGTCGACTTCCTTTCGCCCCAGTCAGAAAGGAAAAGGTCCAAAGAGAAGTTCTCCAGGAGGTAACTTCTCTCGGGGCCGAGGAGGATGTGGTCGTGGAAATAAATCTGCAGGACCCCCAAGCAATGATTGATTGATTCAAAGTTTTCAGGCATCTTGACATCTACATTGACACCGATATCATTTAGTTTATATATAAAAAAAAATAAAAGAATATTCAATTAAAACCATAAAAGTTGAAAATGTCATTATAAAAGTTAAATAGTTTTCAAAAGACCTGCTTCTGAAATAAATCTAAAAATGCCACTTGCATAGTAGGACACATCATGTCCAAGAATCTTGGCAAGGATGAACCTGCCACCCTAACTTCGAGCCTCAAACAAATATCTATTCCTTAAGTTATTATAATTGGGGCATTCGGTCAACAAATGCCTCTGTTAGAAGTACTAAACAGTCGTCACAATACAGTTGGAGTTGGCCCTTCAGCAGAAACTCGTGTGTCAACCGAGTGTGACCAATTTTCGGGGCATCATGTTATACCTCCAAGGAGATATGACATTTGTTACTTCTTTCATTTTATTGCCATCTAGACTATCCCAGTGCTGTTGCCATTTATTGCAAAGCAATTTATTGATGTTAGGTAGGAAATCATTACACGAAATCGGATACCATCTTAGCAGCATCTTGGATGCAGCATTCATTGCCAGTGAATCTGCCTTCTCATTGCCAGACACACCTACATGTGCTGGAACCCAACAAAATCGAACTGTTATACCTCTCTGTCCAATAATAAAAATCCATTCTAAAATCTTTAAAATTAGAGGGTTACTAGAATTAAAAACTTCTAAAGCTTGAAGGAGACTCCTTGCATCACTAAAAATTGTAAAATTACCCTTCTTCTCCAACGCTATTTTCTCAATAGCGGTTAATATGCCATACAGTTTGGCAGTAAATATGGAAGCAGTTAGAGGAAGTGCAGCTCTACAATTAAAACCATACTATGTACTCCAAATCCAACGCCACACATCAGATTTGGAGCCATCAGTATATATAAAATTCGACCCTCTATGTTCTTCAACATGTTCCATAAAAAGAGACCTGGCTTCTAGGTCTGTCATATTCTTCTTAACTCCAATAAAGTATTTACAAAAAGATATCTCTGGTAATTTCCATGGAGGCGTTGATGATACCTTGAATGGAAGTACCTTACTTCTAATTATATCCAGACTGTTTAATAATTGTTTCACCCGAAACCCATAAGGTTGAGGAGATTTTGGGTGCAACTCAAAGTATGTTGGGTGCCTTACAAAGCTTGCAGTCTGAAAGGCTAAAGATTTAAGGAGTCTTTGCAATCTAAACCAATAATGAATAATGGAAGACATTCAGTAAAGGTCTAGAGGTAACTCTCTAGCATCAACAAGGAGACTTGGGATAGGTGAGGTTCTAAATGCTCCTATGGACAATCTAATACCAGCATGATGTATTGAATCTAATATCTTTAATCGGCTTGGGGTGGCTGAGGAGTATATTTCACATCCATAACTAGTTTTGGAAAAAAATCAAGGCCTTGTATAATTCTAAAATAGTATTGCAGTCTGCTCCCATGATGTATGGGACAATACTTTTAAAAGATTCAGAGCCTCAACACATTTAGCTTTTAACGCTTTTAGGTGAGATACCCATGTAAGTCTACAATCAAATATCAAACCTAAGAATTTAGCTTTCCCTACACATGAGATACACTGACCTTTAATGTATATATCCGAGTCTGGGTGTGCTCCCCGGATACGACAGAAATGTACAATAGTAGTTTTACTTGTCGAGAACTTAAATCCATTCATATCGGCCCACTGGATAATTTTGTCAATTGAGAGTTGTAGTTTTCTCTCAACCATTGCCATTCTAGCTCCAGCAAATGATATGGAGATCATCCAAAAATAATGTTGAGAGAACATCCCGGGGAATGGCTGAGGATATCCTATTAATTGCTAGTGCAAAAATGGTTACACTCGGCACACTAAACGGAGTAACTCCTTCCTGGCATTTACTCTCTGATAGAGTTTCCCCCACTCTCACTTGAAAAACTCTATATGAAAGAAATGCCTGAATAAATAGTGGAAGCTCTCCTCTCAATCCCAATTCATGAATTGTTTTAAGTATACCATATCTCCAAGTGGTATATGCCTTTTCAAGGTCAAAAAAGACTGTCACATAGTGCTGTTTGGAAGCAAACGCTTCACAAATAGAGGACTCAAGTTGTATCAACACATCAGTCGTTGAGTGCATTTTTCTGAATCCACATTGAATGGGTGATAAAATACCCTTCTTTTCAAGGTACCACATCGGCCTTGCATTGACCATCTTCTCCATGATTTTACATAAACAAGATGTCAATGCAATAGGTCTGTAGTTTACTGCTAAAAACTTGTCCTTACCAGGTTTTAAAAAGGATAAAATAATGGCTAGTTCCCAAACACTTGGATAACTATGATCATGCCATATTCTATTAATAATGCTTAAAATAAATAACTTTGTATTAAAATGTATATGTTTAATCATTGCATATGGAATTCCCTCGGGTCCAGGGGCTGTATCGTTACAAGTGGAAAGTGTCGAATCATATTCTCTTTCAGTAAAAGGAAAATTATATGACTCTTCCCTTCCTATTGCAAAATTTAAAATTTTCTTTTCTTCAATGCTCCTATATTGGTGACCAGGAGCTGCTACATACTTGCAAGATACATTTGAAAAATGATCGACCAGGGAATTGCTCACATCATTTGCTTTAGTCACATACTGACCATTCACTTTCGACACTGGTGGTGGGTTTGGGGTAAATTTGCCGGAAATCTTCTTTATTTTCCTCCATACAGAAGATGGTGGTGTTCTACTGTTAATGGAGGAGACAAAAGACACCCATGACTGGCGCTTAGCTTCTATCATGGCACGACGGAACTGTGCTCTACATTTCTTGTATATAATTAAATTCTCATCAGTTTGGTGTCAATGCAATCGTGTTAGAGATCTTGTGGCTCTGTGCAGGGCAGTTAGTTCTGAAGACCACCAAGGGACTGGTCGTCGTTTGAATAACCCTGTTGATTTGGGAATTGTATTAACTCCTGCTGTATGGAGAGTTCCATTCAGTAAATCTATGGCATCATCAATATTTTCAACCTGTTCTGCATCCCCCTCAATTTCGCTTAGCTCACGAAATCTATCCCAGTCCGCCTTGTCAAGATTCCATCGTGGCAATCTCTGTACAGGTGGACCATTGTTGGTGTTTATAATGATTGGTGCATGATCACTTGTATGCCAATCATCTAATGTTCTCCAATCGAAATCAAGAAGGCAGTTAGAGCTGGCAATTGAAAGGTCAATGCATGACAAAGTACCTGTCTGAACATGGAAGTGCGTGGGTTCTCCTGTATTAAGGAGTCCGACATCCTCATTTTCCACAATTGATGAGATCATATTGCCCCTTGTGTTTGCCAAAAAAATCACCCCATAAAGGATGTCTACCATTCATATCTCCCAGTAAGAGAAAAGATTGAGGGGGTTGTTAAATGACCTCTACTAAATCATCATATAAAATATTATCATTTGGAGGTAAGTACAGAGAGCATATTGTATATTTTCTCCCTGTATCAATTTGTACAACCACTGCCTGTAGGGGTGTACGAATAGATAAGGGTATATGGGGAACAACTCGACGAATGTATATGAGACTGGGAGAGTTAGTACTATCCTTTGTAATGGGGGACAAAGGTTTGATAGTGGTGGGCAATGTGTTTTTGTTGATAATTAATGATAAATCTTTAGGAGGAGATATTCTTGTCTTGTTATGCAGCACTTTATCAGTAGATGGTGAATTCCTTTTTCAAGAACTACCTACAGTAGTAGGTAGGTGAGATGCATCTCGAGGAACCATTTCTCCTGTTTTTAATGTCTTTGCATAGGTATTAGATTCATTTAATAAACTCTTGGCATCCCCCACGCTTACATGTTCAATAATTGATTTATTGAGGGCAGCCTCTTCCAATTTATAAAACTGGCAGCTCCTATCATTAGATTTATGATTAGAGTTGCATTTTAAGCACCTACCCTCAAGTGTACATTCTCCATGGTAAAGATTGGAGCAAGTATTACAAATTTTATCATTGTTGCAAACTTTGGAAGGATGCCCAAATCTAAAGCAATTAAAACATTGCAGTGGCTTCTGCTTAAAAGGTTGAACTCTAATCCTTTCATTTTCTATATCCATGTGGAAAGGTACATCAGCATCCTGGAAAGTAAGAACAATCATTGATGTTCCAGGTACTTTATGTACTTTTCACACTGATAGTGGACACAGCCAATATCCCCAAGCAATGAGGGGTTCCAGGTAGGGGGCAGACTACATCACTTTCGGGATCACTGGACCTTCGATCCCTGGGCCCACGGCCTAATCACGAATGGACTTGGGTGGAAATGGAGCAAAACTCCACCCCGTTTTCCAGAATTCTTCCAACACTCCACCCCTTGTTGGAAGAATATACCTCAGAACTCTTGAACAAAAAGGTGATATAGAAAGTGAAGTCCATCAAGTTCCAGGGAAGGCTGTTTTGTGTTCCCAAGAAAGACTCAGACAAACTCAGTCATTCTAGACTTGTCTCCACTCAACAAGTTCATCGAGAACAACAAGTTCCGGATGCTTACTTTGCAACACATAAGGACCCTTCTGCCAAAAGGGGTGTACACGGTCTCAATAGACCTAGCAGATGCTTACTGGTATCTCTCGATGAGTCGCCTTTTCTCCTCCTACCTAGGATTCAAACTACAGAAGAAGTTCGTCTTCAGAGCAATGCCCTTCGGACTGAACACAGCCCCAAAGATATTCACGAAGCTAGCGGACACAATCGTCCAACAGCTACGCACCGAAGGTGTTCAAGTGGTAGCACATCTAAACGACTGGTTGGTATGGGCAGCATCCAAGACTACTTGTCTGTAAGCAGACTGGTTGGTATGGGCAGCATCCAAGACTACTTGTCTGTAAGCAGACCATAGAGTGATCCAGTTTTTGGAACACCTGGGCTTCAAGATCAACCGCAAGAAGTCTTGTCTCACTCCAGCTCAACAGTTCCAGTGCCTAGGAATCCAATGGAACTTAAAGTCACACCACCTCTCCATTCCATCCAAGAAGAGGAGAGAAATAGTGGGATCTGTCAGGAGACTAATCCGTCACAAGAGGATTTCAAGATGCCAACAGGAAAGAGTATTGGGCTCTCTCCAGTTTGTAGCAGTGACAGACCCTGTGCTAAAGGCACGTTTGAAAGATGCGTCAGGAGTCTGGAGGAAATACGCATCAAACGCTCAAAGAGATCAACTAAGGTTGACCCCGGCCTTGTTGCACACGCAGTTAAAGCCGTGGTCAACAGCCAAGAGCCTAGCACGGACAATTCCCCTGCAACCACCTCAACCATCAGTGGTGATACACACGGATGCCTCCTTAGAAGGATGGGGAGGTCATTCTCACGACAAGAAAGTGCAAGGGAATTGGTCGCGCCAGTTCAAAACATTTCATATCAACATTCTGGAAACTACGGCAATATTCCTGACGTTGAAGAAACTATCCCCTCGCGGATCAATCCACATCAGATTGGTCCTGGACAACGAGGTGATAATAAAGAGTCTAAATCGACAAGGCTCGAGATCACCCCACATTAACTATGTGATCTCAGCCATCTTCTACCTGGCAAGGAGGAAGGGATGGCACCTATCAGCAGTTCTCTTACAAGGATTCCGCAATGTGACGGCGGACGCTCTATCCAAGTGAAAGCCCATAGAGACAGAATGGTCCCTAGACGCAGACTCATTCTCCTTCATCTCGTAAAAAGTTCCAGAACTGCAGATCGACCTCTTCGCAACAAGCGACAACAAGAAACTATTTCGTTACGAAGGCCTTTACATAAACCCTCAAGCAGAAGCGATAGATGCCATGTCCATCGACTGGAACAGGTGGAATCGCATTTACCTGTTTCCACTAACCAATCTCCTGCTAAGAGTCCTAGACAAGCTAAGATCCTTCAGAGGGACAGCAGCAGTAGTAGCCCCCAAGTGGCCCAAAAGTAATTGGTTCCCTCTAGTCCTAGAGTTGAAACTGAAGCTGTTTCCTCTGCCGAATACAGTGCTATCTCAACTTGTCCAGAAGTCGACTGTCTACGCTTCATCCTCGAGAACCAACAACCTACATCTCATGATTTTCTCGCCTTAGCAGCGAACAAAAAGTTCGGAATCTCAAAGGATAAAGTTGACTTCATCGAGGAGTACAAATCAAGATCGACTAGGAGGCAATACGAATCATCATGGAAGAAATGGGTGTCCTTTGTGAAAGCAAGGAAACCGACAGAGATACCAATAGATTACTGTCTCGCATTCTTCATACACCTCCACGAACAAGGCCTGGCCTCTACTACAATTACTTCTAGTAAATCGGCCCTGGCTAGATCACTTCTGTACGCTTTTGAGGTGGACCTCTCAGGTGAAATCTTTAATAAGATCCCGAAAGTATGAGCTAGACTCAAGCCTGCAGCCCCACCAAAGCCCATCACGTGGTCTTTGGACAAAGTCTTGCACTATGCTTCGAACCTGGACAATGAGGACTGTACTCTAAAGGATTTAACACACAAAGTAATTTTTCTGTTCGCACCAGCCTCAGGGGCTGTTCCTAGACTCAGGAGAACTGAATCTTTTTCCTGATCCTGCCTTTCTTGACAAGAACAAGCTACCCACCAAGAGGTGGGGTCCTTGGAGAATCTGCCCATTAAAGGAAGATACCTCTCTGTGCCCAGTAGAGCGTCTTAAGGTCTATCTTCAAAGAACTTTAAACTTCAAGGGAGGAAAGCTCTTCAGAGGCGAAACTTCAGGATCAAACCTATCTTTAAAACAACTGAGAGCGAAGCTCACCTACTTTATTCGCAGAGCGGATCCTGACAGTACACCCGCAGGTCATGATGCGAGGAAAGTTGCTTCTTCGTTGAACTTCTTTCAACATATAGACTTTGAGAGACTCCGCTCATACACTGGGTTGAGATCATCCAGGGTCTTTTACAAAAATTATGCGAAGCAAGTACATGAAATAAAACACTTTTTGGTGGCGGGGGGTGGTGTGATTAAACCCACCGCTTAGTGCTGCGATGAACAGTGGACTGTTTTGGGACTTTATAGTGCATCGGGTGCATGGGTATACCTACCCACTAGTGCAGATCACAGCTATGGTTAACATACTGTTCTGTGTAGGTGCATATCTGATCAATACACCAGTGCCGAGTGAACATTTGCGTTATGGTCTTTATGCATTTCCGAACATCTGACTATGTCAGATAGGTTTGGTTCCACATCTCCATTGAGTGGCATTATTCTGATAATGTATTTATATATTTTTTCTACACGAGAAAATATGTGTTTTGATGTGTTGTAATGCTAGATCCGATTCATACTTTGTTGTAACTACATTTGATAAATTAGTTGCATAATAAAATACTTAACCGTATTCGCGTCTTATTACTGCTCCCTCAGTTATAAACTAATAAAGTACGCTAGAATATTATTAAACCCCTGTATGGGACTTATATCCTTGAAATCACAACAATGCTTTCTGGAGGAATAAAACTTACATTCTTAAGGTAAGCAAAAAAGTAAGCTTCAATGTTTTCCCTTTTGTTCCAACGGAAATACAAACCTTGAATCCTTATTGTCGATATCGGCATTTTCCCTGGCGGGGGCAGGAGGCACTAAACCAGCTCCAGGTTTAGTGGAAGTGACAGATCTCTGGAATTTCACATATAGATCTAGTAGACCAGATAAGGAAATCTATTCAAGGTGGAAGGCACATACACAAACCCACAGCTAATATTAATTTCAAGACAATTCTCTAGTATACTTCCATCAGGACGACATGGCCTGAGCCCAAAAAATGGATTTTGATCAGTGAAAATCTATTTTTGGGTGAGAGGGCCATGTCATCCTGATGGGCCCAGCCTCTTGCTTACCCCTCCCAAAATTACTTTATCTGTAGCCATTTCCGCTTAACAGCAAGAATAGGAATGGCGTCAGGGTAGTAGTAGGGAAGGAGGTCCATCGGGTACCTAGAACGGCACCCCTTTCTTTTTGCCACTCTTCCCCTTTACATTGAAACGTTAAATCTATTTGGGGTGAAGATTGCCATGTGTTGCATCTAGAATACGTCCTCTGATATTATGCGATACCCTTTATTGGATACTCGCGCCATGAGTTAGAATCCTGGAGACCTTTGGTTTAATTCTCTGGGAGTATCATTGTAGCAAATATCCCTTAGAAGGCTACCTGTAGGAATCCTTCCATCAGGACGACATAGCCCTCTCACCCAAAAATAGATTTTTCACTTTGATCAAAATCCATTTTATAACCCCGTTTGGGTTATATCAATACACCGTCATGCCATTTGATCAAATGAACACTCCTGCTACTTTTCAACGTGTGATGGATAACCTTCTAGACTCGATAGGAGTAGGCTTATATCTCAATGATATTGTGGTATATTCATCGACCTGGGAAGAACATCTCCGAATCCTGAAGAAGGTATTCCAAAAGCTGCAAGGAGCATACCTGACGATTAACCAGGAGAAGAGGGAATTTGTTAAGTCAACAGTTCGGTACTTGGGATTTGAAGTAGGATGAGGACTAATTGCCCTGGTAGCCACTTACATCGAAGGAATAAGGAAAGCATTACCAACTCCCCCCCCCCCCCCCCCACAACGAGGGAGCAGTTACAATGCTTTTTAGGGATGGCAGGATTCTACCGATGTTTCTGCACAAACTTTTCAGCTGCAGTCGCTCTCTTGATGAATTTCACTAGCCCCAAGAAAAAATTTGTATGGACCAGCAAGTGCCAGGAATCCTTTGACAGGATAAAGGCCATATTAACTTTGAAACCGACACTGCGAGCACCTGATTTCAACAAGAAATTCCTTATCCAAGTGGATGCGTCAGATAACAGGATTGGAGCTGTCTTATTGTATTAAGACGAGGAAGGAATTCTGCACTCTGTTTGTTTTATGTCGTCGAAGCCGAAGAAGCATCAGCGAGCCTAATCGACAGTTGAAAATTAACTACTAGGGTTAGTCACAGCAATAATCAAGATTGAGGTCTATGTGCATCGACCACAAACTGAAGAGATTACAGTGTATTCGGATCATAATCTTTTAACTTTTGTTAATAAGATGAAAAATAATAATCAAAGGTTAACTAGGTGGTCATTATGTTTGCAACCGTATTATATTACTGTAAAGCATATATCAGGTAAAGATAACATGGTTGCAGACTATTTATTTTGGGCTGAATTGATAGATTCAGGCCCGGAATAAATAATATTTTTTGGGGGAGCTATCTTACGAAGCTGGTCTAGTGTACAGTAATTACATAGTTTATTCATGATTTTATTTGTTTTCATATGTGCATTGAAGAAGTGAATAGCCAGCCCGTAAGATGAGTTCCCCTCATGTATGTATAAGTTTATTATGTAAATTATGTAAGACTTTCGTTGTTAATTTCATTGTATTCTTCATTCAAGTCAGTATATGGAAATTTATATTATTTTTGAGAATTAACTTTTCATTTCACGTAAGTGGAACCTTTACATACGATTGTCCTAACATACGAATTTTCCAACATACAAAGTAAAATTCGACCAAATTTCTGTCTCGACACCCAAAGTAATGCTCCAACATACGATGTAGATCTTGTTTACGCCGGTAGATGGCAGCACGTAAGAGGGACGCCATTGAGCGTCGAGTGCTCTGTTCTCTGTTCTTGTGTGTATTGTGTGGTTGTCCTCTGTTTGGTCTGTTATTAACAGTGCTTATTTTCTTCCTTTTCTCACATTTCCTTTTTGATTTACTTATAATCATGGTGCCTAAGAAGCTAAGTTTCAGTACAGGTAGTGGTGAGAAAAGGAAGAAGGCAATTCTTTCATTAGAACTGAAGCAAGAAATTATAGAAAAACATGAGAGCAGTGTGCATGTGAGTGATAAGGCTAAACAATATGGCCGGAATAGGCCTATGATCTCGACGATCATCAAGCAGAAGGCAGCCATTAAAGCAGATAAACCATCGAAGGGGATCACCATTATTACAAGACATCGAAGCAATACCCTGGAAGAGATAGAACGCCTTTTGTTGATAGGGATAAAGGACAAAGAGATTGTTGGCAACGATCATTTGTGAGAAGGGCCAGCGTGATGAACAAAAAGAAAGAAAAAAGTGAAGCAAAGCAAACCAAGATAGCATTAACAAGCTCTTTTAAAAGTCTTCTCTCTTTTTCTGTTTCTCTCTAAACATAGTTAACATGTTCTTTAAATAAAATCCTCTCTCTCTCTCTCTCTCTCTCTCTCTCTCTCTCTCTCTCTCTCTCTCTCTCTCTCTCTCTCTCTCTCTCTTCTTCGCTGTTATAGTGTTAGAGACGTCTATTATTTTTTTTCCGAGAGAGAGAGAGAGAGAGAGAGAGAGAGAGAGAGAGAGAGAGAGAGAGAGAGAGAGAGAGAGAGAGAGCTCTTCTTCGCTGTTATAGTGTTAGAGACGTCTATTATTTTTTTCCGAGAGAGAGAGAGAGAGAGAGAGAGAGAGAGAGAGAGAGAGAGAGAGAGAGAGAGATTAAACAAAAATGTGTTTACAGTACATATGATTTTTAACAGCGTCAACGAGTTGAAAAACAATTAAATGTAACTAATAAAGTAATAACAGCTAATCTGAATTCCTTTATTAACTAAAACAAATATTGATACAAACACACTCGTGTGCGTATTCACAAACACACACACACACAGGTGCAAGAATTGCTACGCAGTAAGACACAGACAGTAGGGGAGGAGGTAGAGGTCACTGAAAGTGATGAAAATTAAAAATCAAAAGAAAAAAATGTAAAAAATATGAAATATTAAAATAAAAAATAAATAAATAAGCTAAGTTAGATTAAAGTTTCCGTAGTGTAAGTTAGCAAGTTATCACAGTCACCATCTCTACCTCCTCGCCGATCGTGTCTCCTCCTGCGTGTGTGTGTGTTTGCGCATACGCACACACGAGTGGGTTTGTATCAATATTTGTTTTAGTTAATAAAGGAATTCAGATTCGCTGATATTGTTTTTTTAGTTACATTTACTTGTCTTTCAACTCGTTGACGCTGTTAAAAATCATATGTACACAACATTTTTGTTTAAAATCTCTCTCTCTCTCTCTCTCTCTTCTCTCTCTCTCTCTCTCTCTCTCTCTCTCTCTCTCTCTTTCAGAAAAAATTAATAGACGTCTCTAACACTAACAGTGAAGAAGAACAAGAGAGAGAGAGAGAGAGAGAGAGAGAGAGAGAGAGAGAGAGAGAGAGAGAGAGAGAGAGAGAGAATGTGTTTATTTAAAGAACATGTTAACACCATGTCTACCTTCTCGCCGATCGTCCGTCTCCTCCTGGCGTAGCAAATCCTACACCTGCGTTGGCCTGTCTCTAAGATAAAGTGACAATAAAACACATTTTTTATTGGTGTGACAGGTTTTTGTAAACTTAGTGAGTATTTATAAAAGTTCTCTTAAGAGATTTTGTAACTGGCCCTGTAGGAATGTGGAAGGTATTTGTATCGTTATCTGGGTAACTATATTCATTGTGTGTTAAGACTAATTAAATAGTGTGTAAAATTTTATTTCAAGTGAAACAGAAGATTGTATAATTTTCAAAAGTTTTATTTTTTTGTCTTAGTCTAAGGTCTTATTCAGATTTAATATTTCAAGTAAAACAAATGATTATATAATTTTCATAAGTGTTATTTCTTTTGTCTTAGTCTAAGGTCTTATTCAGATTTAATATTTCAAGTAAAACAAATGATTATATAATTTTCATAAGTGTTATTTCTTTTGTCTTAGTCTAAGGTTTATTTAGATATAATATTTCAAGTCAAGAGATAATATAATTTTCAGATTGTAACATTTTTGTCTTTTTCTAAGTTTTTTCAGACTTAATATTTTGAGTGATTGCTTTGCTATGTAAATTCTTTTCAAGTGTTACAATTTACATAGAATATATTTGTTTTTGTAAAGAGTGTATTATTCCAATCACCAGTGTTTAATTTAGTATTCTCTCATACCCCTGCTAAAGAATCGTAGTAAGAAGTGGTTTTAAATAATTCTTAAGAATAATTACCCAGTTTTGTTTGAATGTAATTAAGAGACCTTTGGATATTAATGTCTGGGTTATCCAACTGTCTCAGAGCTTGGGTGGTAATATTTTCAAGTGTAACAGATTCAATGTAGAAACAAAATTTGAGTTTGGAACTTGAGAGGTTGTATAGCTGGCCACTTGTAATATATATATATATATATATATATATATATATATATATATATATATATATATATATATATATATATATATATATATATATATATATATATATATATATATATGTATATATATATATATATATATATATATATATATATATATATATATATAATATATATATATATATATATATATATATATATATATATATATATATATATATATATATTAGAGAGGGAGGTGATTGATATCTAGTATGTGAGTTTAGGTTGTCTATTCCTTCTGGAAATAATCTCAACCAATCTATTACAAATATTTTCCTTACGCATAGACTCCCAAGATAATAAGCATTCTCTTAGGATGGCTTGTCTACTATGGCAAATGGGAAATGATTATGAAAATTAATGCTTGATTAAAAGAATTAGTTAATTCTTCGTTTCCTTCTGCGGTTGTGCAGCGAGGTCTTTCAAGTCCTAGGATGGTTTTTTAATTTTCCTCCTTCATTGTATTGTTTTAGCCAGATATACAGTTGTTTTATTGATTGGTTACGTCTTTATTCTCGAAAATCTGGTGAAATACAGCTCGACTAAAGTTATAGAAATCGGTCGCAGTTGGGTAGCTCCAAACATGGGTGACAGATGACTACAAGTAGACATACTTTGTGAGACTATGCGTGTGTCACCGCAACACTGCCACTGTACCAGTTAATGTCTTGTTAGACTCTGACCACAACTACAGCGATACGTTCTTTACATTAAATACATTACCATGGTGGCTAAAAATTCAGACTCACTGAGTAATTATTTTTTTTTCATTTTCATCATAATTGAACATTGAGTTAATTTTACCATAATGATCTAGCTGATATCTTTATAAAAAAATATAGCATTAATTACCTAAAATCATGCTTAATGAACTGTATCTTTTATTGAGCGAAGTTTCAAAATACTTCGTCCCATGAACATAGTCTCATTAGAAATGTGAAAGTAAGATTTGCCAGTTAGATACTTTCGAACAAAAATCAATGAATTCAGGTATCACGAGTTTTGCTGTATACTGTACAATAAAACAAATCATTTCATATTCTAAATCAACTTAATTTACTGCATTGTAATGTATGGTTTACCTTGCAGTACATTGCAGATCTAATTTTATTAGAGAGAGAGAGAGAGAGAGAGAGAGAGAGAGAGAGAGAGAGAGAGAGAGAGAGAGAGAGAGAGAGAGTTGTACCTCAGTTGATTACATTAGTAGTAACAAGCCAAAAAACAGATTTAAACATAGAAAAAATCTATTTTTGGGCGAGATAGCCACGTCGATGGATGTTCCTCATTGGCAGCTTCTACTTGGGATATTTCTGCGAGTGATATACCAAAGAAATTTTACCTTAAGAGGTATCAACACAGTTCTGACCTCTGGAGTGAATATCCCGAGATATTATGTATAAATCAGGGACGTGTTAATAACAAGCCATGGCTATTCCTCCCAGATAAGAGTTAACCTTGTCTCCAAGGATAAGGTAAAGAGAAGGATACGTGGGCAAGTGAGCCATTACAGCTCCCGATCTCAATGTGCTACAACTATGACGTTTCTGTTGAGCCATTCCAGGAGCAGTCATTGCATGACGCGAAGTCCCACACTGAGAATTGGGAGGGGATGGCAAGTAATGGGCGGGCCATCAGGATGACATGGCTTTCTCACCCAAAAATAAATTTTTTCTATGTTAAAATCCGTTTTCAGGGCTCGAGCCATGTCGTCCTGATGAAGGTGTACCAGAGAATTATTATTCTCAGTTGTGACCAGGAGAGTCTTAACCATTTAAACTCCATAGACATAATCATACTTCCTGTGGCATCGGTAACTATTGTACCAAGCTATGGTGCAAGCGATATGTTTGTAAAAAGTAAGAGCAAAAAAAATCAACGTCACAGCCTGTAAGCCTGCAAAGGACATAGATTGGAATATATTTAAGGAAGAGGCAACTTTCTTAAGGTCATGACCTGATGGTATACTATCAGGGTCAGTCTTTCTGATGAAATAGGTGAGATTGGACCTTAGCTGTTTCAAAGAAAAATTAGATCCTGTCGTCTCCCCTTTAAAAAGTTGGCCACCTTTAAAGGCCTGGCTCTTTAACAGGTAGGCTTTAAGGCACTCCATAGGGCATAGAGAAGGGTCCACCTGAAGTGGGACAATCTTCCAAGGCCCCCGGCCTTTCGTGGGAAGTTCGTTTTTCGCCAAAAATGCAGATCTGGGTAAAGATTTACCTCCCCAATTCCGAGAATTCAATGTGGCCATAATCCCTTAAAATTGCCACAATCTTGCTGACTCTAGCACCAGATGCCATAGCGAGCAAAAAGATAGACTTTTGAGTAAGATCCCTCAGAGAAGAAGAGGTGTTATCTATCGAGGAGGCAAAATATAGGACTTTATCCAACGACCAAGAAAAAGCCTTGGGAGGAGCATTAGGTTTCAGTTTAGCAGAAGCCCTCTGGATCTTATTGAACAGCTCACTATTTAGTTCAATATCAAAAGCATAAGCAATGGGTCTAGTTAGTGCCGATTTACATAAGGTAATAGTTGTAGCAGCGAGACCTTGATCATGCAATTAGAAAAAGAAAGAAATGCAGAAGTCCATAGCAATGGAAGAGGGCTAATGACTTTTGACAAATGCAACCCGTTTTTCCAAGAAGACAAATATTGTCGTTTCATGGTGTTGGACTTGTACTCTTCTATGAAGTCAATTCTCTCCTTTGCAACTCCAAACTTTCTTTGAGCCACGAGGGCGAGAAAATCATGAGTTGAAGGGTTTTCATAATCAAAGAGGAAGTGAAGACAGTCTTTTGTTGAACATACTGGGACAGCACTGGAGATGGTAGAGGAACCTGGAGAGGTTTGAGTTCCAGAACAAGATGATACCAATTGATCTTGGGTCACTTGGGATCAACTAGAGCTGCTGTTCCCTTGAAAGTCTGCAGTTTGTTCAGGACTTCCATTAGGAGGTTGAATAGTGGAAATATGTAGATGTGAGGTCACTGGTTCCAATTCAGAGACATCGCGTCTGTCCCTATCGCTTCCGGATCTAAGTTTGGTGCTACATACCAGGGAGGTTTCTTGTTGAAACTCATTGCAGAGATCAATTTGCAAATCTGCGACTTGCTCTTGTATGAAAAAGAATGATATTGCATCCAGAGACCATGCTATTTCCAGAAGCTTGGATCTCGATAGGGCATCCGTAGTCATATTGCCAACCCCTTTGAGGTGAACTGCTGAGAGATGCCAGTTCCTCCAGTTTGCTAAAGTGAGGATGGTTAGGATCACATGGTTGATCTGAGGAGACATGGAGCCCCGTTGTAAATGACTAAATAGATGGGTGATTTCATCTTTGGGTTCATTGTTTTCAGAGTCAAAATCACTGCCATAGCTTCCAGAATATTGATGTGAAATTTCTGAAAGTCCATTGACCACCGACCCTGTACTTTCTTGGAAGAGGAGTGTCCCCCCCCCCTCCCCAACCTTGTTCCAAGGTCTCCATATGAATAGTCACGGAAGGAGGAGGGTACTACAGAGCGATGTGTGTTGATAAACTCCTGGCAGTGGTCCACGGCTTGAGCTGCTTTCGCAGTAAGACCGGGATTTTGTGGCAAAGGTCTCTCCGAACATACAACGACTTTCTTCTCCAGACTATATTGGCATTTTTTATTCTTGCTTTTAGGATCGAGTCTGTCACAGCAGCGAACTGCAGTGAACCCAAGATTTTTTCCGGTTGCCGTCTGGTGAGTACTTTTGAACTAAGAAGGCACCCGACAAAGTTTGTTATTTCCTTTCTCTTGCCTTGTGGTAGAGAGAGGGTGTGTGACTTTAGATTCCACTGAAGTCCTAGCCACTGGAATTCTTGAGTTGGAAACAGCTTGAACTTCTCAAAGTTGATCTAAAAGCCCACAGACTGTAGGAATTTCATGACTTTTGAGTTGTAAGAAGCCACTCTGACTTCGTTGCAGCCCAAACCAGCCAGTCGTCCAGGTATACCATCACCTTAAAGCCTTTGTTCCGTAATTGTTGGACGATGGCCTTGACTAGTTTTGTGAAATTCTATGGAGCCTTATTGAGTCCGAAGGACATAGCTCTGAATACCTAGGCCCTTCTTGGCAGTCTGAAATCAAGGTAAGGGGAGAAGTGCCAACCTATCGGAAGATGTCAATAGGCGTCTGTAAAATCTATGGAGACGGTGTAGGACCCTTGGGGTAGTAAGGTCCATATTTGCAAAATAGTCAGCATCTGGAACTTATCGTTCAGAGAGAATTTGTTTACTGGGGACACGTCCAGGATAGTTTGAAGAGTGTTTGAATCTTTTTTGAGCAAGCAGAATAGCCGCCCTTGAAAGTTCATGGATTTTGTGCAACAGATGACTCCCTTCCAGAGAAGATCTTGTGCATAATCCTTCAAAATTGGGGTTGTGGGTTGGAAGAACCTCTTGAACTGGGGAGGTTTCTGTCTCCATTTCCAGCCTAGTCCATTTCAGACTATGCCGTGAGCCCAGGGATCAAACTCCCATCGATCCCTGAACAGGTGAAGTCATCTGGGAGCTCCTCATTTTTGGTGTGACGGACCAGCGTCTTTACCCACCTTGCCTCTACTTTCTCGGCCTCTAGATTGACTGCTTTTTCCAGACCTTCCCCTGCTACTGGGGCCCCTCTTTTGAGCCCTGGCAGGGTGGAACGTGGTGGTGGCTCTCTCATACACCAGGTTGAAGTCTGAAGACTGTGGTACATACTGCTGGGGAACCGTGTACCCAGTCTAAGGGATGGCGGAAACTGAGGTTGTCACAACAGAAAAAGATTTCCTTCCCTTAAAGTGTCATCTGGGCTTCTTGCCCTTGGGTTGAGGTCCTTTACTGGGGGTAAATTTCCGTTTAGAGGACATTCCCCACTTGTCTATAAGGCTCTTATTCTTCTCAGCCGCTTTGACCATGACTACCTTGTCCAATTCCTCGGGAAACCAAAATACTGGAGTCGATCAGTTTTCTAGGTTCATGCCTGATCGTATCAGCAGCTAGTACTTGTTTTCTGCATGCTCTCCTGGCTAGGAAGAAAGCATTCAGATCATTATGAAACATGGGTAGGCGAGTCTTTGTCAATACAGGGAAGAGATCAGATTTGGAGTAGTTTCCAATAAGCATCTCTAGATAAGATTGGAAGGATAAACAGGAAGATAATCTTTCTTTTGCTTCCAATTCTTCCCTAAATAGGGATTTGGAAAATCTAGGCAGTTTCTCATTAAACTGTTTGCCTCCAATGTCCAACAGTAAAGGTATATTAGACATCCTCCCAACTGTCCAAATCAAAAGGAAGGGCTAGGGAGACAGGTTTGCACTCCTCTAGCACTGGTCTACCCTCCACTACTGCTTTCTTTACAGCCTCTAAACTTTTAAGAGGCGAAAGGGAAGATAATATCCTTGGGGGCTACAAAGGTGGCCTGCTTCCTGCCAAAAGCAGAAAGTTGGGTATTAGTGAATTCGGCCGTCTTCAGCTCTTTAACCAAAAGAGACTGAGCCTTGCTATGGTCCAGGATGATTGTTTCCTTAGGGATCGTATCATCCCTAATTGACGCATCCAAGTTAAGCCTTACGTAGCAGTAAGGATAACTATTGATCGATGAAAAGAATTCCAAGTCCGAGACTGGTTTGGAACCCAAACTCTCTCCGATGTGGAGGTACCCATCACTTAGGCCATTGCTTAGCATAATGCTAAAGGTTCTTAACTGCGCATTCTGGTAGGCTCAAAGCTGGGGGGAGCCTTAGAAGCAGATGCCTTTTGTAAAGCTTCTATCCTTGCTTGAGAACATTCATGTTTGGTGGTTAGGTTTTCCAATAAAGCTTTCATGGATACCATAAGATCTGAGTTATCAGGAAACTAACGTTTCCTGTAGGAGCAAGGGTGGAGGTGTAAGGTTGGGTTGGGGAACAAGTTAAAGAGGTACTGGGAACTGTACTCATCCGATGTATATCCAATGACTCTTAAGGGGCTACCGTGGTCATCAGGATCCTCTCCTTCTCTGACGACCAAGAAGTTGCCGACATGTTGTCGGTGGACAGGTTCATGATGTGAAGAGCATCCCGATCTTCATCACCAGCATGATTTGCTGGTACCGGCGGGAGTTGAACAATCGGTAACTGGTGATCAAACACAGAGGTCACCTCAGCCTTGGGAAAGAGGACGTCCTCCAGTTCCAGAGAAGGTAGATAAGGGGCACCTTGTTTGGAGCTCTTCTGGAAACCTCCTACCTTCATATTAACAGCGACCTTTAAGGAAGAAAAAATTTTGAATGAGTACATATCATTAAAAATTATATTTTCCTAAAATTAAGTAAACATATTTGTATGTTTGATAGATAAAACCTAACCTAAATAAACCTACCCCCCTAAATATGCTAAATATTTTGAGTAATCTAGACACATTCCAGACAGCTCAGAAATCAATGGGGGATTTATAAAGCAAACTATTTGACACTGTAGTAAGAATATGGAGAAAAGGTTCACATCAAAGAGACACCAGAAGCTCAAGAGTAGGTCTACTGGAACAACCTTAGAAGGCAAGTTCACTCATCATACTGACTAGACCAGCAACAGTTGCCTCCGAGGCTGGAGCAGCTGGGTTGAGGCGGCAACTATTTCTAGTAGCCAAGATAAAGACTGACCTGTCAATACCCCAAGGGGGTCAACACAAAGCGGCAGAGGCATTGTAAAGTCGATAGGAAGAGAGTGAACTATCCCATAGGGAAAGGTCCACACTCAGGGGAAGCACAGGAATGAAAGGCACCTAAAAAGGGAGCCTACCATGACCTGATCATTATCACATTATCATTAAGTTATGAAAAGTGGGGGTTTAGCCCATAAAATAATGAGAGCCGTACAAGACGGCCAGGACGTTAAGAATTCGAAATTCAAAGGATGTCCTGACAACTAGGCGGGATCCGACCGACCAACTCCAGAGGACAACGTCCCTCAGATATGGGAGAAGATAGGAAAGAGCACATGACTAGTCTAAGGCTGCAGCTAAGGCAGCAGAGGGAAAGACCCATGGCCAACACACAGCCAGTGCTAGAACTCGAACTGACAAGACTGGAAGCAGAGACAGAAGGCGACCCTTCTGCCAAGATAGGCTAACCAGGCAAAGGAGTCAAGACTCCACAGTAAGAGGGACATAGCACAGGAAGGGAAGCTGCAGACATAGAACAGGCAACTTTCAAGGTGGCAGAGGAGGACCCAAAGGGGTACCATCTCTATGCCTAGATAGGATTAGGCCATAGGGAGAACTGTCTAGGCAAGCCTAACCTACCTAGCGGGTGAGGGAAAACTCAAAAGCCAGGGTAAGATGACTAGACAAGAGGAACATAGTTCCTATTACAGTCAGGTTATGGCCAAACAAGGAAGGGGAAGGGGCAGAGAAAACACCCAAGGGTGGTCTCTGCAGCAGCAGAGAGAGTTACTCCAGGAAAGGAGAAAATTTTGCCTACCTAGGGCCAAGAAAGATAGCCTTCAAGATATCCTGTCCAAGAATGGAGACAAAGCGTACTTCAGCCGCCATGGGACTAGACAGGGATGGGAACAAAGTTTCACAGCAAGTAGGCACACTAACAGGCACAACGGTAAGGAAAAAAGGGGTGAGGCGGCATGACAGGAAGGCTCAACTGCGACATAAGAACAGGAATAGTATTCTAAGTGGTCTGTAGTGATAGGACACAAAGGACAAGTCCTCACAACCAGGCATAGCCTACCAAAGACTAAGAGGGAAGCCGAAGAATGGTTAAGGCGACACAAGGGGGTCTACCTGTCAGCATTAGAACAGGGGGTAAAGCGTTCCAATGGGTAAGCATATGTAGGCAAAGGGAATAAGTTCCCAAGACCTGTGCCACCTCGCCACACATATAGGCAAGTGGAAAGTGAAAACAGTCACTCTTGGACAACTGAAAACACTATCCAACTCCCAGAGGGACCTTCAAGGTTGCAGCTCCCTACCGTGACAAGTCGACAGCATGGGAGGACGACAGCCTCACCAAACCAGAAAGGTTAGGTGATAGAAAGGGATGGTGGGCAAATGATAATTTATCAGGCATGGCCGCTAGCTAGGGTAGTGTGCTAGCCTAAGTCAATGCTGATAAAAAACACACAAGAAACACCAAAAAAAGGTGGGATACCCTATAATCATGCCACACTGTAAAAGAATAATGTAAAACATATTCCTGCAATAAAATGACTAAATAACTATGCATTTCTGAGAGATTTGATAACATGGTGTAATGGCTCCGACCGCATGCCGGCCACAAAATAACAAAATCATATAAATCTAAAAATAAACTAGGTGGAGAAGCAAAATTCAGGATAAAAAATCAGTCATAAAGCTAAGAAAAACAGGCAGAAACTCCCCAAGTGATTGTCAAAGATGATGCTGTGAAGAGGGAATGGTTCAACAGGAAGCCTCTTAGTTTTAGCACAATGAGATCGGGAGCTGTAACGGCTCACTTGCCCACGTATCCTTCCCTCTACCTTATCCTTCGAGACAAGGTTAACTCTATTCAGGGAAGGATAGTCACGTCCCTGATTCATACACGATATCTCTCGGGATATTCGCTCTAGAGGTCAGAACTCTGTTGATACCGCTAAGGTAAAATTTCTCTGGCATATCACTTGTAGAAATACAGTATCCCAAATAGAAGCTGCCAATAAGGAGCTTCCATCAGGATGACATGGCTCAAGCCCAAAAAAATACAAATGGCAGGCGACACCCTATTCCTTTGGTCCAAACAACAGCAAATAAAATGATCGAGTAACCTATCCATCTGCATTTTATTCAACTCTACGAAAAGCATTCATGTATTAGATAAATAAAGTAGGTTTTTAGCATAAAATTGGGTAATGCAACTATAAAATAACCACCTACATTTATTCAAACCTTAAACACTATGGTAATATATAAAGGTAGCTCGTTCGTACAGCCACTTGTGTATTTCTTATTTTATAACAACATAATTTATAGTTATATACAGTAATGCAAGATAATAAAGTTAGTCAAATGTCATTTTTGGGCCCAGGCCATGTCATCCTGATGGAAATTCCTTTAGGGTAGCTTCCTAGGGTATATTTGACTAAGGTGATATTCCCAGAGAATTTTACCTTAAGGTATCCAGAATTCTAACTCCTGGAGCGAATATCCCTAAATAAACCTAACATGGGATATCGCGTAATATCAGAGGACGTATTCTTGACACGCCACATAGCTATCTTCACCCCGAACAGAATTAACACTTCGAGGGGTCAAAGTGGCAAGAAAACGAAAAACGAGAATGAGAGCTGTTAGTAAGGTACCTCTCCTATCCCGCTTCGAGTGTGTACACAATGCCGCCGACGGCGCCATCTTTATTCCTTATCGCGTAGCTCTACTACTCGGTGTTTTGCCTGTGTTTTTCTCGTAATCTTGGATTGTTTTCAACATTATGATGCTTTCTCCAGCCTCTTCTGCCTCTGGAAAGTTGAGTATTATCTTTATTATGTATAAATGTAACCTCTCAGTGTTTTGAAATAAATCGAAAGCGATATTAACGTAAACAAGAGCTGTTGCCTACTGGAGGCATCCTGGACGCTCTCACTCGCTATGCATGAGTCATTTAGTTTACCAGAGCGATGTTCCTGGTCCTTATGCTTTAATAAATCTAGCTATTTAGCTTTACAAATAGGAATTCTTTATATGATGCCGTTAGTAATTCAGTTTCGGCGATTGAGGTAACCGATCCTGGCCTACGCTAGGCTTCGTAGTCTAGGCGTCTGGCCCTAGTATTTTCATGCATGATCTACAGATTTCCGAGTGTTTTAAATTTATTGAAGCTACAGTATAGGCATTTTTATACATATAAGATATTGTTGAATATTTATCTTCCAAGATTGTATACGAGAGAGTTTTGGTGATTTAGGTAATCGATTCTCACCGCGCCTAGGCTAGTAGCCTATGGGGCTTTAGTATACTTTCGCACACTTCCCCGGTTGCTCTTTTCTCCTCTGGAGATTAAGTTCAATCCCTTTTCCCTCTGAGTTAAGCCTGAGGCTTAACCCTAGTGGTTTTATCTGAATAGTATTCAGGTACAGTATAACTATATTAGGGTGTTTCTGTACTAATCCTGTAACCAGAGTATCTGGTTTCAGGTTTGGGCAGAACATCAGAGTAATTAGTCTGGGGTCTGTATCTTCCTGGCATAGAGAATGAGATTCCTTTGCTAGGTTAGGTACAGACATAGGAGGCTTAGCCTCCCTAGACCACATCCGATGGTTTCTGTACGAGACGATTCCTTCTTCTAGTGATCTAGCAGACTAGTCCTATGTTGTTGTTCTCGGATTGAAGGAAAAGATTCTTCATTTCCTAGTGAATAGCAACATCAAACTTTGTTTTGGTATTGAGGGAGGTGGCAAGTGTTGCTGACCTCCCTCT
>NC_090730.1:89755322-89804004 GCF_036898095.1 Palaemon carinicauda | reverse complement strand
TTGCTGACCTCCCTCTCCTAGATAATCCCTAGGCTAGGATGAGCTTTCTTGGCTGTTGGGATAAATCTCATACTAGAGCAAAGTTTGCAGGACCCTCTTTCCCCTTTCCCCCTATCCTTACTATTAGCCTAGCTATTACAACTCTTGGCCGTCGTTCTACATTTGTACCTAGAGTAGGTTAGGATGTGGAACTGGCTCAGTCCTCTGCCGGCCGGCAAGATCATGCCGGTCGGCAGAGGCCTAACTTCTGTAGAGTGTTCCCCAGACCTCCCTTGGTCTTACATCCATGTCTGTCAGTAGAGCCCGGCAGGCAATGGATAGAAGGAAGCCTGAATTTTACATTCTCCCCTTCCTTATGTTCACTCTTTCTGGATGGAGGGCTGTAAGGCAGTGCCACCTTATATCCTTACATTCATTCTGTTTTCTTATTAGTGTATGTACCCCTAGCCCGGCTGCCGGCTTGAAAGGCCGGCAACCGGGCGGGTGGAAGTTCTCTGGTTCTTTTTTACTGCCGGCCGGCATAGGTAGCCTACCATTGCCGACCGGCAACAGAAGCACACCATAAGATCTGCCGGCTGCTACGATTAGCGGCCGGCACACAAACTGAACCAGCGATCTGCCGCCTAGTAGTCTAAAGGTAGTATACCTTGGAACTATATTAAGGTACGTGCCGGCCGGCAGGATATTATATTGTATACATTAGCCAGTATTTTTACAGTACTGTATAGTATATACTGCATGGAGAAAGCTATAGTATGGAATATATTGTAACACTAAGTTCTTCCAACATAATTGGTGTTGCCTTGTGCAGCCTTTTGTTGAGACCGTACAGAATGAAGAAAGTGAGTTCTTTCTTTATTAATTATCCAGTATATTAAAATTCTTTATAATGGTGTGAGCTACACCTACATTTTCCTCAAGGAAATATGACGAAGGTTATTCTAGAATGAGATTTAACCTTAGTTTTATTATCTGGAAGGTTACAGCAATTGGCTGGGCAGGGAAATACAAGTATGTGTCTTTCCTTCTTTCCTTTCTAGCTTGATTGTTATAACGGATTTTGAGCGAAGCGAAAAATCTATTTTTGGGTAAGATAGCCATGTCGTCCTGATGGAAGTTCCTTAAAGGCAGCTTCCTAGGGTATATTACAACTACGGCGATATTCCCAGAGAATTTACCTTCAGGTACCCAGAATTCTAACTCCTAGAGCGAGTATCCCTAAAAAGACCTTAGGGATATCGTAAATATCAGTGGACGTATTCTTGACACGCCTCATAGCAATCTATACCCCAAATAGAGTTAACACTTCGTAGGGGTAAAATGGCAAGAAAACGAAAACGATAAGAAAGGGGGGAGCCGTTCATAAGGCATCCCTCCTCCCCGTTTCGAAAGCGTGCCCTGCGCCGCTCACGGCGCCATCTGTATTCCTTGTAGCGATACACGAGGTGCTACAGATACTGTATGTAGGGAGGGGTCCTACTATCCTTTTCACTCTTATTTACTTATTTTATTTTTGAAAAGGAGCAGGGCGGGTCCATCAGGACGACATGGCTATCTTACCCAAAAATAGATTTTTCGCTTCGCTCAAAATCCGTTTTTTGGGCTCAAGCCATGTCGTCCTGATGGAAGTATACCAGAGCATTACTGTATCTGTGGATTCTCAATACGTGCCGTACTCCTCAAGAATGTTTCTTAGTCAACTCGACTGACAGACCTAAGATGTTACCGTTATACATCTTTTCACTAATCATAAGCCATGAGAGTGCTTCCTGCCCCCTACAGGGAGGAGTCCTACTAGACTCTAGAAACGAACGAAGAGTACATATACCTATGTATGAATCACTCGCCAGCCAGTACCATATGGTGGTCTCACTCTATATGAAGTAAAGCGAAGTCTTACGGGACTACAGTATCCAAAAGAAAAAGTCCCGACCAGCACCCTGGTCGAAGTAAAATTAGACAAAAGGTTATATCTGCGTAGGATTAAACTTGCTGCTACCACCATCCTCAGAAAGGGGTGGAGTCCTTATTGCTAAGGAAAGTATAAACCAGTATAATCCAGGCTTTGCATTAAGGAATAGGCTATTATAGATATCCCCGATTAATATACATAGGCTAAATGCTCAAAAAACAATATGAAATCAAAAATAGGTGAAGGAGACGCAAGGTTCCCGAGAACAAGTTTATTGAGAAACAATAAATAGACATGGTCACCATAAATATGTACATATGCTAGGTGGATGACCAACAATTTACACAAGTACTGTAGTGCATGGATGAATGATTATCTGAAAGAAAACATATGTGTCACTTACACATACCCCGGTATCAAACTTAACGTCCATGTTACTACTTTGCTGACAATAGCGTTGGCAAACGCTTGGCACACCTGTCTGTACTTGTGCTACCATCACCATAACGTTGGAACAGTCACTGTGGGCTCTGAGAGCCTTCACTACCAGTTATATCAACGCATATAACTAACCATTCACCCAAGAATCCAAGCCCCAAATGATTCCGCTGTTCCTCGCAGAGTTAAACAGCAGGGTTAACGACGCAACCAACTGCTACCACAGACCTCTTTAGCTGCTCCACTTGCTTAGCATAGTGGCGAAAGAATACCCTGGAAGACTTCCAGCCAGTGTATGAACGAAGGTGTTCAAAATCCATAAAGTTAAAGAAGTTTAAGGATGAAGCAACTTTCCTCGGATCATGACCTGCGGGTGAACTGTCAGGATCCGCTCTGCGAATAAAATATGTAATTTTCGCCCTAAGCTGATTTAAAGATAAATTCGAGCCCGATGTTTCTCCTCTGAATAGTTGGCCCCCATGGAAGTCTGAAGTTCTACGAAGATAGACCTTAAGGCATTCTACGGGACATAGAGATGCATCTTCTTTCAGAGGGCAGATTCTCCAGGGACCCCACCTGTTGGTGGGCAACTCGTTCTTAGCGAGAAACGTAGGGTCCGGAAACAGGTTCAGTTCTCCCCCATCCAGGAACTGAACTCGGCCCTCCTCTCTCGAGAGGGCCACAATCTCACTAACTCTGGCCCCAGAAGCAAGGGCAAAAAGGAAGATCACTTTTTGAGTCAGGTCCTTCAACGCACATTCCTCATTATCTAGTAATGAGGCAAAATGAAGGACTTTGTCTAACGACCATGAAATAGGCTTTGGAGGAGCTGATGGTCTAAGCCTAGCACAGGCCTTTGGGATCTTATTAAACATCTCGTTAGCGAGGTCTACCTGGAAGGCATATAGAATGGGTCTTGTTAGAGCTGACTTACATGTAGAAATTGTGTTCGCCGCCAGCCCCTGTCCGTGGAGGTGAATGAAGAAGGATAGGCAGAACTCCGTAGAGATCTCGTGCGGGTTCTTATCTTTGACAAAGGCTACCCATTTCTTCCATGCAGATTCGTACTGCCTCCTAGTAGACTTACACTTGTATTCTTCCAGGAAGTCGATACTATCTTTCGAGATTCCGAACCGTTTCTTCACCGCTAGGGAGAGAAAATCATGAGCTGCAGGGTTCGGGTCTTCTGTAATGAAGCGAAGACAGTCGACTTCTGGACTTGCTGGGACAGAACTGGGTCCGGGAGTGGTAGAAACCTCAGTCGTAGTTCCAGAGCTAGAGGGAACCATACACTGTTCGGCCACTTGTGGGCCACTATTGCTGCTACTCCCTTGAAGGATCTCAGTTTGTTGAGGACCCTCAACATCAGATTGTGAGGGGGAAACAGGTAGATCCTGGACCATCTGTTCCAATCGAGGGACATCGCATCTATTGCTTCTGCCGAGGGGTCCACGTATGGGGACACATATTTCGGCAGCTTCTTGTTGTCCTTCGTCGCGAAGAGGTCTATCTGCAGTTCTGGGACTTGTCTCAAGATGAAAGAGAATGATCCTGCGTCTAGGGACCATTCTGTCTCTATCGGTGTAACCCTGGATAGAGCGTCCGCGGTCACATTCCGGACTCCTTGAAGGTGAACTGCTGACAGGTGCCACTTCTTCTTCTCCGCCAGTCGGAATATGGCTAACATTACCTGGTTGAGAGGTGGGGATCTCGATCCCCGCCGATTCAGACATTTCACAACCACCTCGCTGTCCAGTACCAACCTTACGTGGATCGAGTGACGTGGGGATACTTTCTTCAGGGTAAGAAGTACTGCCATAGCTTCTAGAAAGTTTATGTGAAAGGTCCCAAATAGCTTGGACCAGATCCCTTGCACTTTTTTCCGATGGGAGTGACCCCCCCACCCTACCTTTGAGGCGTCTGTGTGGATTGTCACTGACGGGGGGGGTGGCTGAAGAGGTAGAGACCTCTTTAGACGACTGGCTTGAGACCACGGTCTGAGAAGAGAACGTAGTCGAAGTGGGACCGGTCTCTTCAAGTCCCTTCGCTCTTTCGATGCAAAGGTTCTCCAAACTCCCGCTGCATCTTTTAACTGTGCTCTTAGCACTGGGTCTGTTACTGATGCAAACTGAAGAGAGCCCAAAACCCTCTCTTGTTCGCGTCTTGATATCCTCTCGGAACCTAGAAGTCTCCTGACAGACCCCGCTATTTCCTTCCTCTTTGACATCGGGATGGAAAGACGGTGTGACACTAGATCCCAGTGAATTCCCAACCACTGGAACCTCTGAGCTGGAGAAAGACGAGACTTCTTTCTGTTGATCATGAAGCCTAGATATTCCAGGAACTGAATCACTTGTAGGGAAGCTTGCAAGCATTCTGCTCTGGATGCTGCCCACACCAACCAATCGTCCAGGTAGGCTACTACCTGGAACCCTTTTAGGCGTAACTGTTTGAGAGCTGCGCTCGCAAGCTTCGTAAAGATCCTTGGGGCTATGTTTAGTCCGAAGGGCATCGCCCTGAAAGCGTAAAGTTTTTGTTGTAGCTTGAATCCTAGGTAGGGGGAGAGACGACGACTTATTGGAACGTGCCAATATGCGTCTGACAAATCGATGGAGACGGTATATGCCCTCTTGGGCAGTAAGGCCCTTATGTGTTGTAACGTTAACATCTTGAACTTGTGGTTCACTATGAACTTGTTGAGTGGTGACAAGTCCAGAATGACTCTGAGTTTCCCCGAGTCTTTCTTGGGAACACAAAACAGCCTCCCTTGAAACTTGATGGACTTTACCCTCCTGATCACCTTTTTCTCCAACAGATCTTGGATGTACTCCTCCAAAACGGGGGTGGAGTGTTGGAAAAATTGAGGGCACTGGGGCGGAGTACTGTACCAACTCCAACCCAGTCCATTTTTGAGAAGGCTGTGGGCCCAGGGATCGAAGGTCCAGCGATCCCGGAAATACTGAAGTCTCCCACCTACCGGCGACACTTCACTTTGACTGCCCTGCAGTCTTGCCTCCCTGGCCGCGACCACCTCTGAATCCTCGTCCCCTAGAGGGGCGTCTTGATGACCCTCTAGCTGCTCCTCTGGGTGTTGCACGAAACGTGGTCGACTGTCCCTCGAACACGGGATTGAATGCCGGGGAAGCTGATGACATGGCTTGGGGAACCCATTGGAAGGTGGTCGGGGTCTGGGCTACCAGTTGTGGAACCGGAGGCAAAGCTGGCTGCTGCTGCTGTTGTCTTTGCGGTTTGAAGGACTTGGCTGGACGGGAGGAAAACCTTGACTTCTTCGCCTTTCCTTTCGGCTGAGGGCCCTCATCCGGAGAAGACTTCCTCTTAAGGGACAGGCCCCACTTCAGGAGAAGATTGCGGTTCTCAGTGGCTGCCTTGTCCACGATCTCTTTGACCACGTCCTTGGGAAAGAGATCTTTACCCCCAGATGCTGGATGAAATTAGCCTCTTGGGTTCATGCCTCACTGTGGCCGAGGCGAACACAAACTCCCTACAGGCCCTCCTTGCTTTAACAAAGCAATAGAGGTCCTTGGTTACTGTGGCCAGATGGATTTTGGCCATAACCATGAACATCTCTGGCATCTTGGGGTCGCTAGCCATCGTCTCCATGTTGGTCTGGAGAGACATCGAGGCTGCCAGGCGCTCCTTTGTGTCCAATTCCCTCCGTAGAAGGAATTCCGACAACTTGGGAAGGTTTTCGCCGAACTGCTGTCCTGCAATGTCGGCGTCCAACTTCCCAACCGAGAAAGTAAGGTGCACCTCCTTCCAGTCCTTATTGTCCATTGGCAATGCCAACGATAGAGGTTTACATTCCTCCAAAGACGGGCACGGCTTGCCAGCTTCAACCGCCTTGATGACGGCCGCAAACCCCTTTTGCATAAAGGGGAAGGCCCTAGCCGGGGAGGATACAAAGGAGGGGTGCTTCTTACTCAAAGCGGCAACCTTTGAGTTTGAGAACCCCCTCTCCTTTAAAGCAGCTGTCAAAGTGGCTTGAGCCTTGGAGTGATCCAGGATAATCACCTCCTTTGGTTCCGTCTCCTCCTTCGAAGCCGGCTCCTTCTTCAAACGGACATAGCAGTCCGGGTAGGCCCCTCTACTGGGCCAGAATTCCACCTCCTCAAGGGGAACTGAGCCCAGTTTCTCCGACATGACAATCTTCCCAATCGTCATCGGCATGTGCTCGGCATATCTCCACGGGTTGGCATCCGAGCACAGAGGAAGGTCCTTAACGTTGAGCTTCTTTGGAGGTCCACGTGATGCTGTGATCTTCTGCATCTGGAGCTCCAAAGTAGCGGCCTTCTGATTATTCTCCCTCTGCATCTGTTGGATCATACCAACGATGGAAGAGAGAGCCTGTCCAAGCTCTGCTGGAAGAGCGGACGAGGTAAAGGGGATAGGTTCAGGGACCTGAACCGGCACGTCTGATGATACGGGAACCTCTTCCTCCACGGCAATAGGATCTCGATCCTCCTCCTCGCCCTCTGCGAGGAGATCCTGCTCCGCACGATCGGACAAGTCGGACATCTTGTCGTCCAACTGGATGTCCTGCATGGCGTCAGCGACATCCTCCTCCACTGGAATCTGGATCAGAGGGATCTCCGGCCGAGGCTGGGGAACAACAGCATCAGGGGAAGCCTTGGGAAAAAGGTATGCCCTCATCTTCTCGTTAGGAAGATAAGGTCCAGTGGTGTTTTTCTGAAAACCCCTTACCCATAAGCGAAGCCTCTCCCTCGCTGCATCTCTTGACTCCGCCGACCTAGGGGATTCAAAAGCCTCTGATAGCAGATTAGTACATACAGCACATACCTGCGGATCCCAGTAACGATGGTCATCATTGGAGGCTGCACAAGCCGCGTGCCTCCTACACGAGGCATGTCCGCAAAAGTTCTTACTGCGGACATTGCAGAAGACACTATCACACTTCGGATGCTCCTCCTGTAAAAGAAGAAAAATTTCCATGAATATCAAGTGAATTTCAATTCACATGTAACAAATGAGTATTCAACAAGAATAAGGGAAAGACACCTACTTGTGAAACCCACACAAACACCTGTGGAAGCCCACCAGCCAAGTCACATAGTTAGTCTTTACTAGAATAACCAGAGAACGTATTTCCAAAGGAAATTAGGTGTAGCTCACACCTAAGGTAAAATATTACCATTCCGGCCAGGGATAAAAGAATTATCTTTTATCCTTGTAAGGCGACACCAGGTGATTGTACCAGTAACACAAGTAAGATAGAAAAGACAGTGTTGTAACCTACTACATCATGAACTCCCTTGGTTGAATATACCACCAAGAGAGGACTGATACAGTACCTGAGGGTGGTGTGCCAGCCGGCTATTGCCGATCAGCACCCCCCCCCCCCCCCCTGTTTTTCGAAAGGTAGATCTCAAGTACACAACATCAGATCACCTTTATTGGGGAGAACTCCAGATCCCATGCCTGAACCGGCCGGCAGTGGTTGCCGGACCGCAGCCACCCGGTTTGCACTGCGTTGCCGGCCATCATTCTTAGTGGCCGGCTGACTGGGCAGTGTCGCAGGCCGGCCGGCAGTAGTAAACAAACCCTGCCGGCTGGCCCCCACACTAGGCAGCGCTCGGCTGCCGGCCCCACTTGTAGTGGCCGGCAGATGAGCAAGAGACCGGCCGGCAAAGGTATACACCCAACGCCGACCGACAGCAAGAGAACTGGAGAACACCCCTCCCCACCGACGGCCGGCCTGTAGGCCGGCAGACGGCAAGGACAACACATACTAAGACAATAGAATGAGTGCCGGGTTAAGAGACTATGAGTCTCTGGGCCCGGCACCCGAAAGAGTGCCGAAAGGAAGGGGAGACACTAAGTCAAGCTTCCTAACCGCTGCCTACTGAATCTTCAGACGGCAGCGATGGAGGGACCAAGAAAGGACCGGGCAGCACTCGAAGTAATGGTCTCTGCCGGTCGGCACACTCTGCCGGCCGACAGGAGACCACGCCAGTTCCTCATCCCAACCTAGGCTAGGCAAGGATGCAGACGACTGACACAAGGAACGGAAAAAAGAAGGGAAGGACAGAGGGTCCTATCCAACCTTACCTTGGTTAAGGGTCATTCCCAACTAAGACAGTTCATCTCAGTTAGAGAAAGACCCGAGAGGGAGGCCGGCACTACTGGCTGCCTCCCAAGAACCACGGCAAGGAAGGAATTGCCTTTCCAGAAAAGGGAACATATCCCGAGACCGGAACGGCAATAGGACAGTCTGATGAGTCACCGAGTAAAGGGATCACTACTGGAACCCAACAAGGTGGACCAAGGGGGTAACCCTTAATGCCTGAGTCAATCAGCAAGGGAGACTCTGCCCCATGCCAGACAAACCGGGCTCAGACTAAACACTGTTGTACTGTCCCCCTCTGAACCAATACAGTTGGAACGGGAAGGTACAGTACTACTCCAGCATAGATATATTTGAAGATTAATTCAAATAAACCACTAGAGTTAAGCCTAAGGCTTAAACAGAGGGAAAGGGTTTGCTCCTTCCCCGAAGAGAAGGAGCAAACGGGGAACAGATAATATTATAATGACCTAAGACAACCTAGCCTAGGCACTAAGAGAATCGATTACCTAATTCACCGAAACTCACACCAATACTATCTTGGAAGGTACTCGAAAAGGACTTATATGTATAACGTTGCCTAACGCTTAAAGCAATAAATTCACATTTGGAAGACTAATTATCATGCAGGAAGTACATAGGCCAACAACTAGCCTACGAAGACTAGTGTTGGCAGCCTTGGCAAAACTTCGCCAGGCACACTACTATCGCATCATAACAGAATTCCTAAATAAGCTAAGTAGCTAATATTTAAGCGCAAAGGGGCTGGGAACGTCGCTCTTGCTAACAAATAAATCCTATTCTAGCGAGCGACAGCATCCATGATGCCTCCAGCAGGCAACAGCTCTTGTATCAAAGATAACTCTTTTAATTACTTTAATTTTAACCAAGAGCCTACATTTATACATAAAAGAAATAGTACTCAACTTATCCGAGGCAGAAGAAGTTGGAGAAAGCATTATTAAGCGAGAAAATTCCAAGATTGGGTAGAAAACAGGGAAAACACACCGAGTCGTAGAGCTACGCAAAAAGGAATACAGATGGCGCCGTGAGCGGCGCAGGGCACGCTTTCGAAACGGGGAGGAGGGATGCCTTATGAACGGCTCCCCCCTTTCTTATCGTTTTCGTTTTCTTGCCATTTTACCCCTACGAAGTGTTAACTCTATTCGGGGTATAGATTGCTATGAGGCGTGTCAAGAATACGTCCACTGATATTTACGATATCCCTAAGGTCTTTTTAGGGATACTCGCTCCAGGAGTTAGAATTCTGGGTACCTGAAGGTAAATTCTCTGGGAATATCGCCGTAGTTGTAATATACCCTAGGAAGCTGCCTTTAAGGAACTTCCATCAGGACGACATGGCTTGAGCCCAAAAAAGCTATATATATTAATATTAGTTATCCAGTGATATGTCTTCACTTGATACTCATGGAATTTCTTCTCCTTACAGGAGGACCATCCGAAGTGCGGGAGCATGTTTTGCAACGTCCGCAGCAAGAACTTCTGTGGATATGAGTTGTGCAGGAGGCACGCAGCATGCGCAGTCTCCAAAGGTGATCTCTGGTATTAGGACCCTCACGTATGTACCATTTGCTCGAGCCTGATTACCGAGGCATTTGACACCCCTAAGTCGGCGGAGGCAAGGGACACAGCTAGGGAAAAGCTTCGAACCTGGGTGAGGGGTTTCCAGAAGACTACTTCAGGCCCCTATCTTCCAAGCGAGAAGATGAGGGCTTACCTTTTTCCTAAGGCATCGGTGGATGCAGTGATTCCTCAGCATCATGCGGAGATCCCGTTAGTTCAGATTCCAGTTGATTCTAAAGTCTCAGACACCCTACAAGACATCCAACTGGATGATAGGATGTCTGAGGTGTCCGAGTACACCGAAAAGGACCTTCTGGCAGAAGGCCAAGAAGAGGAGCTGACCCAGGCTCCTGATACTGAGGAAGAAGAAATCGACAAGGTGTCGGTTACATCGGTTCCGGCCACTGAACCTATTCCCTTAACATCTTCTGCTATCCCAGATGATCTGGGAAGGACTCTCTCTTCCATCGTTGAAATGATTCAACAGAAGCAGAAGAAGAATGATGAAAATGAAGCTGCAATGAAGTTGGAGATGCGGAGACTTGCAGCGTCACGTGGGCCCCAGAAGAAGCTCAACGTGAAGGATCTTCCTTTGTGCTCGGATGCCAATCCTTGGAGGTATGCCGAGCACATGCCTATGACAACTGGGAAGATTGTCATATCGGCGAAGTTGGGTTCAGTTCCCTTTGAAGAAGTGGAATTCTGGCCCAACAAAGAGTCTTACCCGGACTGCTATGTCCGTCTTAGGAAGGAGCCAGCCTCAAAGGAAGAGACGGAGCTGAAGGAGTTAATAGTTTTTGACCATAGTAAGGCACGGGCCTTACTGTCGAGCTCAATGAAAGAGAGGGGCTTCACAAACTCAAAGATACCAGCTTTGAGTAAGAAGCATCCTTCCTTTGTGGCTTCTCCCATCAGAGCCTTTCCCTTTATGGAGAAGGGATATAAGGCTGCCTTGAAGGCGGTTGAGGCAGGGAAACCATGTCCCTCCTTCGAGGAATGTAAGCCGTTGTCACTGACCTTACCCATGGACCAGAAAGACTGGAAGGACGTTCACCTTACCTTCTCAGTCGGGAAGTTGGATGCCGATATTGCCGGACGTCAGTTCGGTGAGGACCTTCCAAAGCTGTCAGATTTTCTCTTGCGCAGGGAGCAAGAGACAAAAGAGAGACTTGCTGCATCGATGTTCTTACAAACAACTCTGGAGACGATGGCAAGTGACCCCAAGATCCAAGATATGTTCATGGTAGTGGCCAAAACCCATCTGGCCACAGTGACACAGGATCTCTATAGTTTTATCAAAGCTAGGAGAGCTTGTAGAGAGTTTGTGTTCACCTCGGCTGCAGTGAGGCACAAACCGAGGAAACTGATCTCCTCTTGTATATGGGGTAAGGACCTCTTCCCTAATGAAGTGGTCAAAGAGGTAGTGGATAAGGCTGCCACGGAGAATAGGAACCTTCTCCAGAAGTGGGGCCTATCTCTTAAAAGAAAGTCTTCCCCGAATGAGGGTCCCCAACCTAAAAGGGAGACAAAGAAGCCTAGGCTATCCTCTCGGCCAGCCAAGCCTTACAGACAGCAGCAGCAACAACTTCCGGCGACTGCAGTACTTCAGATGGTGGTACAAACCCCAATCACGTACCAGTTGGTACCTCAAGCCGTGACGACTCAGTCACCGGCGTTCAACCCAGCATTTGAAAGGCAGACAACTACCTTTTGCCCAAGAGCTAGAGAAACAGCCAGAGGTTCATCTAGATGCCCTTCAAGAGGAAAGGGGTTCAGGGGAGGACGCAGTCAAGGAGGCAAGGCCTCAGGTTCACAACAGCAGAAGTGAGATGCTTCCGGTAGGAGGGAGACTTCATCTTTTTCGGGATCGTTGGACCTTTGATCCCTGGGCCCACAGCCTAATCAACAATGGACTAGGTTGGAGTTGGTACAGCACTCCACCTCCGTTCCCACAATTCTTCCAACACTCTACCCCCGTTCTGGAAGAATATATTCGAGAACTCTTGGAGAAAAGAGTAATCCGAAGGGTAACGTCCATCAAGTTCCAAGGAAGGCTGTTTTGTGTCCCAAAGAAGGACTCAGAAAAACTCAGAATCATTCTGGACTTGTCGCCACTGAACAAGTTCCTAGTAAACTACAAGTTCAGGATGCTGACACTTCAACACATAAGGACCCTACTGCCCTAACGGGCATACACCGTCTCTATAGACTTGTCAGACGCTTATTGGCACGTTCCAATCAGTCGTCACCTCTCCTCCTACCTAGGGTTCAAGCTACAACGAAGACTTTATGCCTTCAGAGCCATACCATTCGGGCTAAACATAGCCCCAAGGATTTTCACGAAGCTTGCAAACGCAGCTGTCCAGCAATTACACCTAAAGGGAATCAAAGTAGTGGCCTACTTGGACGACTGGCTGGTGTGGGCAGCATCCAGGACAGAATGCATGCATGCCTCCAAAAAGGTGATCCAGTTCCTGGAACATCTAGGATTCAAGATCAACATAAAAAAGTCTCGACTTTCTCCATCTCAAAAGTTTCAGTGGTTGGGAATCCATTGGAACTTACTGTCACACCAACTTTCCATTCCTGTGAAGAGGAGGAAAGAAATAGCAGGTTCTGTCAAGAGACTACTAGAATCCAAAAGGATATCAAGACGCGAATAGGAGAGAGTGCTGGGCTCTCTTCAGTTTGCCTCAGTAACAGACCCTGTGCTAAGAGCACAGCTAAAGGATGCAACCGGAGTTTGGAAAAAATATGCATCAAACGCGCGAAGGGATCTGATAAGACCAATACCGACTCATCTGCAAACGCTTCTCAAGCCGTGGTCCAAAGCCAAGCAACTGAAGAAATCGGTACTTCTTCAGCCACCTCCCCCCTCAATGACTATTCATACAGACGCTTCGAAGGAAGGATGGGGAGGTCATTCTCACCGGAAGAAAGTCCAAGGAGCTTGGTCCAACCTATTCACGAAGTTTCATATAAACTTTCTGGAAGCCATGGCGGTACTTCTTACACTGAAGAAAGTTTCTCCTCGCCACTCGATCCACATAAGATTGGTCCTAGACAGCGAGGTGATAGTGAGATGCCTGAATCGACAAGGGCCGAGCTCACCTCAAATCAACCAAGTGATGTTGGCCATCTTCCGGCTAGCGGAAAAGAAGTGATGGCACTTGTCAGCAGTTCACCTTCAAGGGGTCCGCAATGTGACGGTGGACGCTCTATCCAGGTTCACACAGATAGAGTCAGAATGGTCCCTGGATGCAGGATCATTCTCTTTCATCTTGAGTCAGGTCCCAGAACTGCAGATAGCCTTCTTTGCGACGAAGGACAACAAGAAGTTACATCATTTTGTTGTCCACGTACAAGGATCCTCTAGCGGAAGCAGTGGACGCTATGTCCCTCGACTGGAACAGATGGTCCAGGATTTACCTGTTCCCTCCGCACAACCTTCTATTGAGGGTCCTCGACAAACTGATATCTTTCAAGGGGAAAGTGGCAATAGTAGCTCACAAGTGGCCGAACAGCGTGTGGTTCCCTCTGGCATTAGAACTACGACTGAAGTTTCTGCCGCTACCGGATCCAGTTTTGACTCAGCGAGTTCAGAAGTCGACTGTCTTCGCTTCATCACAGAAAACCCAGAACCTGCATCTCATGATTTTCTCTCCCTAGCAGTGAGAAAAAGATTCAGGATATCAAGAGACAGTATAGACTTTTTAGAGGAATATAAGTCCAAATCTACCAGAAGACAATATGAGTCATCATGGAGGAATTGGGTGTCTTTTGTCAAGGCGAAGAATCCACAAAAGATCTCGACAGACTTCTGTTTATCATTCTTCATCCACCGTCATGAACAAGGTTTAGCAGCCAACACAATATCAACGTGTAAGTCTGCCTTGACAAGACCTATTCTCTATGCCTTCCAGGTCGACCTCTCTAATGACATTTTTAACAAAATTCCGAAGGCCTGTGCTGGGCTCAGACCATCAGCACCTCCAAAACCCATTTCATGGTCTCTGGATAAGGTTCTTCATTTTACTTCAATGATGAATAATGAGGAGTGTGCTTTAAAGGATTTGACCCAAAAAGTTATATTTCTGTTTGCACTCGCTTCGGGGGCTAGAGTTAATGAAATAGTAGCCCTCTCGAGAGAGGAAGGTCATGTTCAGTTCTTAGATGGGGGAGAAATGGAGTTTTTATGATAAAACAAAGTTTTATGAATACTTACCTGGCAGTTATATATACATAGCTAATTATCTCTATTTCGGCAGAATTTTTCTAAAACTAGGCAACCGCCTTGTGGTGGTTGGGTGGTAACACCCGTTAAAGGGTGGTAGGAGGAATCATTCCCGTTTTCTGTTCTTCAGTTCATCTATGCCCGACCTGTCTCCTAAGGGGAGGTGGGTGGGCCTTTGAATGTATATATAACTGCCAGGTAAGTATTCATAAAACTTTGTTTTATCATAAAAACTCCATTTTTATGAATAGAACTTACCTGGCAGTTATATATACATAGCTGATTAACACACTTGGAGGAGGGTGATAGACAGTAACATCGTTGGGGAAACAACTAAAAAAGGTTGTAGGATAAATAAACACCTTGATTCCTTACCTGCTAAGGTAGCTGACTTCAAAGGTTCCTGCCTCTTGAGTCGCTTTCCCTTAGGAGTGTCAGCCAGGATGTGACCTGCAGCGCTGAAAACACTCAATTGAGTCTGTCAACGGGGTGAGACCAACAATCTGACTAGACTTCAGGACTACCTATTGCCCAAAATAAAAAACCGCAACTTTACCAAACCAACCACCTAACATTTGCAAAGTAGATAAAAATTATCTAACTAGACTGAGGTGACTGTACACAAGTCGAAGTCCTCAGACAACAAATAAAAAATACACCAACCTATGCACAAGTAAACAAAACTAAGGTTGAGGGGAGGTAGTAACTCCTTTGCCTAATACAGAAGCCGTAGCTACGCATGGTCCCAAGGTATAACATTTCTCATAATCCACCCTCACCTCTCTGAGGTAATGAGAGGCGAACACAGAGTTGCTCCTCCAGAATGTCGCATCCATAATTTGACGGAGCGACATGTTCTTGCGGTAAGCAAGCGAGGTCGCAATGGCCCTCACTTCGTGAGCTTGCACTTTTAAACGTCCGAAGTGTTCCTCCTCACACAAGAGATGCGCTTCTCTTATCACTTCCCTCAGGAAAAAGGACAAAGCGTTCTTGGAAAGGGGCTTTTGAGGATCTTTCACAGAACACCACAGGGAGCTAGAAGAGCCTCTCACACTTTTCGTGCGAGACAAGTAGGTCTTGAGAGCTCGTACTGGACAGAGCAGCCTCTCTTGCTCTTGACCCACTAGGTTGGTCAAGTTAGGAACCTCAAAGGTCCTCGGCCAGGGCTTAGAAGGGTTCTCGTTCTTAGCGAGAAAGTCTAATCTCAAGGCACAAACTGCCCCATTCAGATTGAAGCCTACCTGTTTTTCAATTGCATGGACTTCACTAACTCTTTTAGCTGTTGCTAAGGCCAAAAGAAAGAGGGTCTTCTTGGTAACCTCCCTAAGGGGAGCCTGTGAGATGGGCTCAAATCTCTTGGTGCACAGAAATTTAAGAACCACATCAAGGTTCCAAGAAGGGGGCTTTAACTGGGTCTGCTTGGTCGTCTCAAAAGACTTCAAGAGGTCATGTAAGTCCTTATCGCGAGACAAGTCCAAGCCTCTATGCCGACAGATGGAAGAGAGCATACTTTTGTACCCTTTGATAGTGGACACAGCTAGCTTAGCGTCCTGTCTGAGGTACAACAAGAAATCCGCAATCTGGCTCACAGAGGTAGTGGATGAGGAAATCTTGTGCTTCCTACACCAAGCCCTAAAAGTCTCCCACTTGGACTGGTAGACCCTCTGCGAAGAGACCCTCCTCGCTCTGGCGATAGCTTTCGCAGCTTGCGCTGAAAAGCCTCTCGATCTGACGAGCTTCTCGATAGTCTGAAGGCAGTCAGATTGAGAGCGAGGGGGTTTTGATGATATCTCTCGAAGTGGGGTTGTCTGAGCAGATTTGGACTTGCAGGGAGGCTTCTTGGAAAGTCCATCAACAAGTCCACCACCTCCGTGAACCATTCCCTCATCGGCCAGAACGGAGCTATCAGGATCATCCGTCCCGAATCGAGGAGGGCGAATTTCCTGACTACCAGATTGATGATCTTGAACGGGGGAAAAGCATAAGTGTCCATCCCCGTCCAATCCATCAAAAAGGCGTCTACTGCTATTGCCTCTCTGTCCGGAACTAGGGAGCAATAGATGGGGATCCTCTTGGATAAGTTGGAGGCGAAAAGATCGATGAGGGGTCTCCCCCACAGCCTCCAGAGACTCTGACAGACCTGTTGGTTGAGGGTCCATTCTGTGGGAAGGACCTGCCCTTTCCTGCTGAGCATGTCCGCCCTCACATTCTTCTGTCCCTGAACAAACCTCGTCCGCAGGTTTATCCTGTTCTCCTTCGCCCAAAGAAGGAGCTCTCTTGCTGTCTCGAACAGAGACAGAGAGTGAGTCCCTCCTTGCTTCCTGATGTAAGCAAGAGCTGTGGTGTTGTCTGAGTTGACCTCCACAATCTTCCCAGACACCAAGTCCTTGAAGGCCTTTAGCCCCAGAAAAATGGCCATCAGCTCCTTGTTGTTGATGTGCCATCCCAGCTGAATTCCTTCCCAATAGCCTGAGACCTCCTTGCTTCCTAGTGTTGCCCCCCAGCCTGACTCTGATGCGTCTGAAAACAACACTAGGTCTGGGTTCTTCTTGTGTAAGGAGATCCCTTCCCCTAACAAGGTTGGGTCCAGCCACCACTTCAGAAGAGTCTTGACTTCTATTGGAATGGGGAAGGAAAAGGAGTCTTCCTGCATCTTTCTGTTCCACATCTTCGAAAGAAAGTGCTGAAGAGGCCTTAGGTGGAGTCTCCCCAGAGAGACAAACTGTTCGAGGGAGGATAGAGTCCCCAGCAAACTCATCCACTCCTTCGCTGTGCATCTCTTCTTGTCCAGGAAAGTTCTGACTTTTACGAGACCCTTGGTCTGTCTTTCCTGAGAGGGAGAAGCCCGAAAAAGAACTGAATTCAGAACTATCCCCAAATAGAGAATAGTCTGATTCGGTCTGATCTGAGACTTCTCCCTGTTGATGACCAGGCCTAGATCTTGAGCCATCATAAAAGTCTTCCGTAAATCCTCCAGACATTTCTCCCTCGATCGTGAACGAATCAGCCAATCGTCCAGATAGAAGGATATCCTTATCCCCTCCTGATGCAGCCAACCTGACACATTCGCCATTACCCTGGTGAAGACTTGAGGAGCCGTGCTGAGACCGAAGCAAAGAGCTCTGAATTGGAAGCACTTGCCCTGCATTACAAATCTCAGGTACTTCCTCGAAGTCGGATGGATGGGGACATGGAAATATGCGTCCTGCAAGTCGAGGGACACCATCCAGTCCCCTGGACGTACTGACGCCAGCACCGACTGAGTCGTCTCCATGGAGAACTTTGTCTTCTCCACAAATACGTTGAGAGCGCTGACATCCAGGACGGGTCTCCATCCGCCCGAGTTCTTGGGGACCAGAAACAGGCGATTGTAAAAGCCTGGGGAGGATAGATCCCGAACCGGTTCTATCGCCCCCTTGTCTAGCATTTGGTTGACAAGGTCTACTAGGGCCTTCTGTTTCCCCGGATCTGAGTACCGGGCTACTAAGGCCAGCGGAGCATCTGCGAGAGGAGGTTTTTTCAGAAAGGGGATCTTGTATCCTTCCTTGATGACTGAGAGGGACCAGGTGTCCGCCCCTCTCCTCTTCCAAGACTGCCAAAAACCTGACAGTCTTGCGCCTACTGTCTGGAGGAGACGAACTTCATTTTCTGGAGCGAGGTCTGAAAGAACCCCTGGTAGATCTTGGTCCTGATTCTTGCCTTCTCCCTCTAAAATCTGGTCTTGAAGTAGTCCTGCCCTGAAAGGGCTGCTGGAATCTCCTTTCCTCCCGTTTCAAAGAAGAAGGAGGGGCTGCCAAGGGCTTACGAGCAGAACGAGATAAAAGGTCTTGGGTGGCTTTTTGGGCCAGAGAACGCGTAATGTCATTAACCAGGGACTCAGGAAAAAGATGTTGAGAGAGGGGGGCGTAAAGAAGCTCAGACTTTTGTGCATTGGTAACAGACCTAGAAGCAAAAGAGCAAAGCAGAGCTCTCTTCTTTAGGACCCCAGCTGAGAACAGAGCAGCCAACTCATTCGCCCCATCTCTGAGGGCCTTATCCATACAGGACATAATACTGGTAAGGTCCCTAGATCCTTCCATCTGTTCAGTTTTCCTTGCGAGAGTCCCAAGCGACCAGTCTAGGAAACTAAAAACCTCAAAGGCTCTAAAAATACCTTTGACGAGATGATCCAGCTCCGACATCGACCACATGACCTTGGCTGAGTTGAGAGCATGCCTTCTAGCAGAGTCCACTAAACCAGAGAAGTCACCCTTGGAGGAGGAAGGCACTCCCAGACCCGAAGGTTCTCCAGTTGCATACCCGCTCTTGAAGCAAGACGAGCTGGTGGAAACGAGAAGGAAGTCTTAACTGTTTGTCTCCGCTCCATCATCCAGTCATCAATCTTCGTGAGAGCCTTCTTTGCGGAGATAGACAGCTTCATCTTGATGAAGGCCGACTGTTTCTTGGCCTTTTTTCTGTTAAATTGGGACTGAGGAGATTGAGGGGCAGTAGGTTGGAATTCCTCTCCAAAAAGTTCAAGAAGGGAGCGAGAGAGAACTTTGTAATCTCCCACAGCGTCGGCAGGATTATCATCGTCATCAGAAACATCCTCGAGGTCCTGATCCACATCTGCCATATCCTTCGAAAGAGAAGAAGGATCCTTAGAACCAGACAAGGGCAAATCAAAGGCATCATCCTGCAAAAGACGGGTTGCATCCTGGAGTCCCGCGCTAGAAGAATCCTTGGGACGAGAGGCAGTATCGTCCCGATGAGGCAGGGTGGTATCGCCCTGGGACCGAGAACGAGAGGCAGAGTCATTCTGACGTCGAGAGCGAGAGGCGGTATCGTCGTGGCGGCGAGAATGAGAGGCGGTATCGTCGTGGCGTCGTGAACGAGAGGCGGTATCGTCGTGGCGTCGAGAACTAGGGTCGGTATCGTCGTGGCGTCGTGAACGAGAGGAGGTATCGTCGTGGCGAAGCGAACGAGAGGAGGTATCGTCGTGGCGAAGCGAACGAGAGGAGGTATCGTGCTGGTAACGTGAACGGGAGGCGGTATCGTCTTGGCATCGAGAACGAGAAGCAGCATCGTTCGATAAGGTATCGTCCCGGTATCGAGAACGAGAAAACGTATCGCCCTGGTATCGCGAAGAAGTATCGCCTGGCGAAAGCACACATTCCTCATCCTGGCGTAGAGAGGGAGAAGTTTTCTTTAAAGAAGAACTCCGTTCTCTCTTAGAAGCAGACTTCTTAATCGGCAACGAGTCGTCTTTACGTCTGTCAGACTGGGCGTGAGGGCGGCTAAAGGCTTGTACTAAAGTCAAAAGTTGTTCCTGCATGACAGACATAAAGGATTTAGCAACATCAGCTGGGTCTTGCAGCCCCGAAGGGGGGGGCTGACGAATAACACTCGTAGAAGGGGGAGGATCTTCGGCAGCAGGCTTCGCCCTTTTCACAGGCACGGAGTCAAAATCATCCTCCGACGGACAAGGTTCATAACTGCTAGAACCGGGAGAGAAAGAACGAGACCGTTCGTCGCGGTTCCATCTCCTCTTAGTAGGTCTTGAAGCTTCAAACTTCCATTTACGTCTGGACGAATTCGGAGAAGAGAACAACACATCCGACACGTCTTTCCCGTGACGGTCAAGAGCAGCCTGGGAATCGACAACAGGACTGTCTGAGGCGACGGCTGACCGAGGGTACGTACCTCTCACCCCCTTTCGGTCAGTTGCCACCTCCACTGCACTAACACAAGCACTTTCACTTTCCTTACCTTTAAAGGCCTCCAGTTGTTCTTTAATGGCCTTCAACTCGGCCGCCAGGCTAGCGTACCGAGGGTCATCCGTAGATACGGAACCTGTAGGAGGTGCAGGAGTTACTACCTCAAGGGAAGGATCAACTTCCAAAGAGGAATCAATAATAGGATCAATAGATAAATCTATGCTAAGTTCGTCTTCCTTACCACTAACAGACTTAGACTTAGACCTAGAAGCTCTCCTAACTCTATCGAGCTCTAGCTTACGCACATAGCGCTTCATAATTAACCAATCTTTCTCATCCAAAACCTTACATTCCCCACACCTATTATCAAGGGCACAAACAAAAACCCCTACAATTAGAACAAACGGTGTGAGGGTCTACCGCCATTTTCGGTAGTCTCACCTTACATTCCTCATTCGCACAGATACGGTAATGACTCTTTTCACTCATAATGAAAAACAGCAAAAAAGCTAAGAGAAAACAAAATACAACGATCGCCAAAACCCCAAATCAGAGTACTTCACCAAAAAAGCAGACTGGTACACCGAGCAGGGAAAGCGAAGAAAAACTCTTAATGACGGACCAACGTGTTGTCGATCCGGCCGGCAGAGATGAACTGAAGAACAGAAAACGGGAATGATTCCTCCTACCACCCTTTAACGGGTGTTACCACCCAACCACCACAAGGCGGTTGCCTAGTTTTAGAAAAATTCTGCCGAAAGAGTTAATTAGCTATGTATATATAACTGCCAGGTAAGTTCTATTCATAAAACTGAGCCTTTTTCCAGACCCAACGTTTCTCGCCAAGAACGAGCTACCCACCAATAGGTAGGGTCCCTGGAGAATCTGCCCTCTGAAGGAAGATGCATCTCTATATCCAGGGGGGTGCATAAAGGTCTTTCTTCGTATAACTTCAGACTTTAGGGGAGGACAGCTGTTTAGGGGAGAAACCTCAGGCTCAAATTTATCTCAGAAGTAACTAAGGGTGAAAATCACCTATTTTATTCGCAGAGCGGATCCAGACAGTACACCCGCAGGTCATGATCAGAGAAAAGTTGCCTCTTCCATAAATTTCTTTAATAATATGGATTTTGAACATCTTCGCTCATACACTGGCTGGAAGTCATCCAGAGTATTCTTTAGACATTATGCGAAGCAAGTGGAGGAACTGAAGAGGTCTGTGGTAGCAGCAGGTAGTGTTCTTAAACCGGCTGTTTAAATCTGCGAGGAACAGTGAAATTAATTGGGACGATTAATTCAGGGGTGGGTGTGCAGTCACGGACTGTTTCTACAGACTAAGTGTTAGGCCACTAAGGTGTCCTTATGAACTGTTCCATAGACAAAGGTGAACCAAGCATAAGTGCGGACACATGTGCCAAGCGTTTCTGACGCTAGTGGATTGAGCAGTTAGACAGACTGTAATAACAATATTGATATTTTGATATTAAAAGTGGTGCATATATGTTTCCTTTTCAGATGAAACAATATTTTCTGTTTTACTGTGATCTTTATGCTTATTTATTTGTTCATCCACATCTTATAATTCTTATAATTGTCGATTGACCTATATATTTTTATTGATTATCAATAAACTAGTTCTTAGTGAAACTTGCGTCTTATTCGCCTATGTCATTTTACTAGAAAATGTATTGGCATTACACTTAAAACTATGGATAATTTTAACATGAATAGTCCTAAAGATTGTTCCTTGCTACAAGCAAACATTCATTGGTTTATTCTTTCCCCAAGAAGGAAAGACTTCATACCCTAAAGGGATGGTGGTGGATATGCAAAAATTATTCCTACATGGATATAAACCTTTGTCCAATCCAGTGATAAGAACAGGCACACCAGGGGACTTGTCGGTATTTCATACTGACATTGGTGGTTCTTATAAAAACTTTGCTTTATAATGTATAGGGTGAGACCACTATACTGGCTTGTCTGTTAGTCATCCATAGGTATATGTACTTCTCGAGACTTTTCCAGAGTCTAGTATGACTCTTCCCTGTAGGGGACAGGAAGCACTAACAAGGTTTATGCTTAGATGGAATGATGTATGACAGTAACATCATAGGTCTCTAGGTCTATGTTGACCAGGAAATACTTTCTTGAGGGTATGGCACGATTTGAGAATCCACAGATACAGTAATGCTCTGGTATACTGTACTTCCATCAGGACGACATGGCCTGAGCCCAAAAAACGGATTTTGAGCAAAGCGAAAAATCTATTTTTGGGTGAGATAGCCATGTCGTCCTGATGGAGCCGCCCTTCCTTTTAATAAAAGGGCTATAGGACCCCTCCCTTTAAATGCAGTATCTGTAGCACCTCGTGTATCGCTACAAGGAATAAAGATGGCGCCGTCGGCGGCATTGTGTACACACTCAAAGCGGGATAGGAGAGGTACCTTATTAACGGCTCTCCTTTCATTCTCGTTTTTCGTTTTCTTGCCACTTTGACCCCTCGAAATGTTAATTCTGTTTGGGGTGAAGATAGCTATGTGGTGTGTCAAGAATACGTCCTCTGATATTACGCGATATCTCATGTTAGGTTTATTTAGGGATATTCGCTCCAGGAGTTAGAATTCTGGATACCTAAGGTAAAATTCTCTGGGAATATCACCGTAGTCAAATATACCCTTGGAAGCTACCCTAAAGGAACTTCCATCAGGACGACATGGCTATCTCACCCAAAAATATTTTGTAATAACCTGATATTGATTTTGTATGAAAGGAGACTTTTTGTTGACTTCTGACAATCTCTCGGTCTCCATTGTGTTTGCTGGTTGCTGACTGTCTGTACTGTCAGTGCTCTATTTAGACAATTTTCTGACAATAACTCTCAACAGAATATGACAATGAAACAGTGTACAAAATTGCCATGATGTTTTTAATGACAGATTTATAATTAACTATAGCTAAAAGCTTGAACAGAAAACCATTGCCATCTTCAGTTCAATATTTACAAAGATATTTTATAACAAGGCTCTAGCGCAGTTTTTGATTTCTGTTGCCTTGCACTTCTGATGTAGCTTGCATATATTATTATAAGTTAATTATATTTCCTTTATATTCTTTGATTTATATATAAAGAATGAAGTTACTGCTCAATTTTCAACTAGAGTAGAATTAAGATTGGGCCCTTTATTCTATAACTTCAATTTCCTTTTTTGGTCTCGAGCTATGTCATCCTGATGGAAGTTCCTCAAAGGCAGCTTTCTACTTGGGATAATTCCGTGAATGATATACCAGACAATTTTATCTGTAGAGGTATCACAGGATTTTATCCCCTGGAGAAAATATCCCGAGTTATTGTGTATGAAACATGTTATTTTTATTAATAAAATAAATTTTTGAATATACTTACCCGGTGATCATATAAGCTGCAACTCTGTTGCTCGACAGAAAAACCTATGGTCAAAATACGCCAGCGATCGCTATGCAGGTGGGGGTGTACATCAACAGCGCCATCTGTCGAGCAGGTACTTAGTACTCCAAGTAAACAAAGAACCAATTTTCTCCTCGGTCCACTGGGTCTCTATTGGGGAGGAAGGGAGGGTCCTTTAATATATGATCACCGGGTAAGTATATTCAAAAATTTATTTTATTAATAAAAATAAAATTTTTCAATATTAAACTTAGCCGGTGATCATATAAGCTGATTCACACCCAGGGGGGTGTGTAGAGACCAGCATTACATGTTTACATTATTATGAGCTAAGTATTTTGTATTTCATTTTAGCAGTTATTCAAAATAACAAACATAAAATAAATAAGTACCTGGTAAGGAAGTCGACTTGAACAATTACTCTGCCTTTTTAAGTACGTCTTCCTTACGGAGCCTCGCGATCCTCTTAGGATGCTGAGCGACCCCTAGGATCTGAAGTATCAAGGGTTGCAACCCATACAACAGGACCTCATCAAAACCTCTAATCTAGGCGCTTCTCAAGAAATGACTTTGACCACCCGCCAAATCAAGTAGGATGCGAAAGGCTTCTTAGCCTTCCGGACAACCCAAAAACAATAATAAAACATTTCAAGAGAAAGATTAAAAAGGTTATGGAATTAGGGAATTGTAGTGGTTGAGCCCTCACCCACTACTGCACTCGTTGCTACGAATGGTCCCAGAGTGTAGCAGTTCTCGTAAAGAGACTGGACATTCTTAAGATAAAAAGACGCGAACACTGATTTGCTTTTCCAATAGGTTGCGTCGATTATACTTTGCAGAGATCTATTTTGTTTAAAGGCCACGGAAGTTGCGACAGCTCTAACATCGTGTGTCCTTACCTTCAGCAAAGCTTGGTCTTCCTCATTCAGATGGGAATGAGCTCCTCGTATTAACAGTCTGATAAAATAGGATAAAGCATTCTTTGACATAGGCAAAGATGGATTCTTAACTGAACACCATAAAGCTTCAGACGGGCCTCGTAAAGCTTTTTAAATAGAACTTAAGAGCTCTTACAGGACATAAGACTCTTTCTAGTTCATTTCCAACCATACGATAAGTTTGGAATATCGAACGATATTGGTCAAGGCCGAGAAGGCAGCTCGTGTTTGGCTAGAAAACCAAGTTGTAGAACATGTAGCCGTTTCGGATGAGAATCCGATGTTCTTGCTGAAGGCATGAATCTCACTGACTCTTTTAGCTGTGGCTAAGCATATCAGGAAAAGAGTCTTTAAGGTGAGATCTTTCAGGGAGGCTGATTGTAGCGGTTCGAACCTGTCTGACATAAGGAATCTTAGTACCACGTCTAAATTCCAACCAGGTGTAACCAAACGACGCTCCTTCGTGGTCTCAAAAGACTTAAGGAGGTCCTGTAGATCTTTATTGTTGGAAAGATCTAAGCCTCTGTGACGGAAGACTGATGCCAACATGCTTCTGTAACCCTTGATAGTGGAAGCTGAAAGAGATCGTTCTTTCCTCAGATATAAGAGAAAGTCAGCTATTTGAGTTACAGAGGTACTGGTCGAGGATACGGATACTGACTTGCACCAGTTTCGGAAGATTTCCCACTTCGATTGGTAGACTCTAAGGGTGGATGTTCTCCTTGCTCTAGCAATCGCTCTGGCTGCCTCCTTCGAAAAGCCTCTAGCTCTCGAGACTCTTTCGATAGTCTGAAGGCAGTCAGACGAAGAGCGTGGAGGCCTTGGTGTACCTTCTTTACGCGTGACTGACATAGAAGGTCCACCCTTAGGGGAAGTGTTCTGGGAAGGTCTACTAGCCATCGAAGTACCTCAGTGAACCATTCTCTCGCGGGCCAGAGGGAAGCAACTAGCGTCAACCTTGTCCCTTCGTGAGAGGCGAACTTCTGCAGTACCTTGTTGACAATCTTGAACGGAGGGAATGCATATAGATCTAGATGTGACCAATCTAGTAGAAAGGCATCTATATGAACTGCTGCTGGGTCCGGGATTGGTGAGCAAAATATTGGGAGCCTCTTGGTCATCGAGGTTGCGAAGAGATCTATGGTTGGCTGGCCCCAGGTGGCCCAAAGTCTCTTGCATACATCCTTGTGGAGGGTCCATTCTGTTGGAATTATTTGTCCCTTCTGACTGAGACAATCTGCCATGACATTCAAGTTGCCTTGGATGAACCTCGTTACTAGTGATATGTCTAGACCTTTTGACCAGGTGAGGAGGTCCCTTGCGATCTCGTACAATGTCAGAGAGTAGGTCCCTCCTTTCTTGGAGATGTACGCCAAAGCCGTGGTGTTGTCCGAGTTCACCTCCACCACTTTGCCTTGAAGGAGAGACCTGAAGCTTTTCCAGGTCAGACGTACTGCCAGTAGCTCCTTGCAGTTGAAATGCATTGTCCTTTGACTCGAGTTCCATAATCCCAAGCATTCCCTACTGTCTAATGTCGCACCCCAGCCTACGTCCGATGCGTCCGAGAAGAGAACGTGGTTGGGAGTCTGAACAGTCAGGGAAAGACCCTCTCTAAGGTTGATATAGTCCTTTCACCAAGTCAGACAAGACTTTATCTTTCCGGAAACCGGGATCGAGACCGCTTCTAGCGTCTTGTCCTTTTTCCAGTGAAAAGCTAGATGGTATAGAAGAGGACGGAGGTGTAGTCTTCCTAGTGACACAAATTGATCTACGGATGACAGTGTCCCTACCAGACTCATCCACAGCCTGACTGGGCAGCGTTCCTTCTTCAGCATCTTCTGGATGGATAGCAGGGCTGGATGCTGATCGTCTTGTTCAGCAACGTCCTCATCAGAGGGTTCCTCATCCGAAACTGATGAGGAAACGGCAACGGAGTGGGCAACGTCTGACTCGCTGAATCCGGTCGCACTGGTGGATGCGTGACGGAGCCGGACGCAATATCATGGCACTGCTGCACAGTCTGTGAACTGTCAACAACCATGGGTGCGCGAGGAAGTACAGCGTCAACCCGAAACTGTCTAGACTGTCTGGGTTGTGCAGTCAACACCCTACCGGGTTGCTGAGGTTGACGCACTGCGTCACAACAAGTCACCTCTGCTGGTTGTTGAACGTCCTGAACGTCAACAACCACCTCCGAGCGTCGCTTAACATCAACGTGCGACTGGCAACCCACACTGGGTCGCATCGGTGGAGGAACCACCTCAACTGGCAGACGCGAGTAGGTTACCTCAGCGTCAACAGGGCGCACAACCGACCGGTTGGAAGGTTGTTGGCCAGAAGGAGGAACCACCTCAACTGGCAGACGCGAGTAGGTTACCTCAGCGTCAACAGGGCGCACAACCAACCGGTTGGAAGGTTGTTGGCCAGAAGGTTCTTCTCCGCATTTAAGTCCTCTATCAAGGACGCAAGCTTGGACTGCATGTCTTGCAGCAAAGCCCATTTAGGGTCTACGGGAGCAGGTGTGGCAACAGACGGGGTTAGCGACTGAGGCGGAACCATTTACCATCCCTGAAAGCCTTGTTATGTGTGACATAATAGTACAGCAAAACTTCAAAGGCTCGACAAAAGTTGAGAAGTTGACCTGTAAACAACTTGGAGCGTCTCCTGGCTAGGTGCCAGGGCGAGTCTACCAGAATTGAGAAGTCTATCTGGGCAGAGGCATGAACTCCCAAGCCGAGAACTTCTCTCGTGTCCTATCAGACTCTCGCTCTATAAGCCAGTTTAAAAAAAGGGAAATTAAAGGCTGTATCCCTAAAACTCCTCCTGGTGCAAAAACCAGTCGCCTAGCCAACGTAACGCTCTCTAGGAGAGCGAGAGAGCACTAGCTTAAAAACAACGGCTTCGAAGTAGCTAGGCCTAGTGTAAGTTCTGACGTTTAGGCGAACGAGGAGCAGCAGTTACAAGATCCGGACGAAGATCCTTAAAAAATCATCATGATTTAATTAAAGTCCATAGGAGGCTAAGCAGCTTAAGGCTCCTCTCCAAATGACAGAGTCCTCAAGGGAATATCAGTAGGAGGGAGAACAGCACTTTCTCATCTACAGGAACCTTGTCCGATAAAAGCTAGGTTATCTCAGTGAGTCTCTCACTGGTGCATTAGTAGCAGACCAGAAGGCAACGTCATGTAACTGCTTGACAGTCTGTGAACTGTCAACAACTGAACTGTCAACCACAACAGGTGCGTGAGGACATACAGCACTGGTGCATTAGTAGCAGACCAGAAGGCAACGTCATGTAACTGCTTGACAGTCTGTGAACTGTCAACAACTGAACTGTCAACCACAACAGGTGCGTGAGGACATACAGTGTTCACTCGAGACTGCTTTGACTGTCTATACTGAGCAGTCAAAACAACTCTAGAATGCGGAGGTTGACGCACCGCGTCAAAACAAAACAACTTAGACTGTTGTTGTACCTCGCGAACGTCAACGGAAGGTTCCGTGCGTTACTGAACGTCAACATGCGGCTGGCAGGGTACACTGGAACGCATGGGTGGCGGGACTCTCTCAGCTGGAGTGCGGCAGAAGGTCGCCTCAGCGTCCACAGGACGCACAACCGTGTTGGTTGTAGGCTAGAGGTTGGTGCAGTGTCAACCTTCTCCGCACGAAAGTCCCGCATCAATGACGTTAACTGAGACTGCATGGTCTGCAGCAAAGACCACTTAGGGTCTACAGGAGCAGGTGCGGCAACAGACGGTGTGACTGCCTGATGCGGTACCGCTTTGCCTCTCTTAGGAGGTGAGCAGTCGTCGGAAGACTGCAGCGAGTCCGAACTGACCCAGTGGCTACAACTGGGCCGTTGGACTTGCGCGGAAGGGACCGACTTGCGCTTAATAAGCTGCGAGACCTTGGTCCATGGTTTCTTACGAGAAACCTCTTCCGCAGACGAGAAATAAATGGGCTCTCTCGTCTTTGTGTGGGTGGGGCGATCTTGGGTAGATACGCCCGAAACCACGGAGGGAAACGTCTGTTCGTTGATCAAGGCCTGACGAACCCATAAGTCGTTCGACATTACTTCTCCCCTGGGCTTGGGAGCTTGCAAGAGGTCCCGGACTAGGTGAACGACAGGCACGAACTGACGAACCCTCGGACGCAACACTGTAACACTTTGCGCATATCACTTTATCACTTCGATTTTCTGTTTTGCACTTATTTCACTGAAATCGAAACTTTTACTGATTTCTACCTGAAACACACAATTCTACCCTTCATTAAAAGGTAGTAATTGCGAAATCAGTCGTATAATGCAGCTCATTAATACTAGCAAAAAACAGAAAACATATATAAAGATAAAAAATTCAGTGGCTGGGAAAGAGACTAAACACTAGTTCAAATAAACTACGTTTACAATCTCTCACCGCACATAGCCTGGGGACAAGAATAAAACCCTAGAAACGTTTTACCTTCTTCCCCGTACAGCGACTAGGGAGGAGAGTAACACGAGAACAACGTTACCCGCTTGAACGGAACGTTTTCTCTACTCTCTCTCCCTCCGTCTCTATCTCTCTCTCTCTCTTTCTCTCTTGATTTCGCACCTAAGAGAAGAGCCCAATTATATATCGTCAAAAAAACATGTTATTTGACTAAAGGAAAAAACTGAAAGGTTTTCCAAATAAAAAGTTCCTTTAATTTAGAATTTAAAACATTTAAGCTAAGAAAGAATGAACGAAACGTCACAATCGATTTACTCTTACTGCAAAGTGAAACCGTGATACACTCTCTCTCTATCGTAACGATAGAGCGCATGTTGAACGTCCTGAACGTCAACAACTGCGTAGTCTAAAAAACTAAACGTTAGTTCATCTTTGAAAACAGTACGAAGACTATCAAAGAAATTCTTTCATAAAACATTAAATTTAAAAAGTTTTAAATTCTTTAAAGGCTAAATACGATATAACGGGCTCAACGTTGATTAACTTCGGTTCCAAGTTAGGACCGCCTACTATCAGGAAAGGTCGCATATAAACAAAACATAAAAATTTATTTTTATATGTTTATAATAAATGGAAAGTTAATCGAAGAGGCCTAATAAAGGCGGAGAGATATAAAATATATAGATCTATAACGTGTTAAGCAATTACTAAAAACCTAAACACACTTCCGTCTGAGGGAAGGGTCGGCCATTTAAAAGTGAAAGAGAGTCCATACTCTCTTTGTCACCATAATTAAATCTATCCAAAACGAGTTCAAGTTTTGAAATGAAGATAAAACGGATTTTGAGCGAAGCGAAAAATCTATTTTTGGGTGAGATAGCCATGGCGTCCTGATGGAAGGTTCCTTTTTGGTAGCTTCCTTGGGTATAAAACTACTAAGATATTCCCAGAGAATTTAACCACAGGTTATCACAGAATTCTAACTTCTGGAGCGAGTATCCCAAAGGTTTCCCTTTAAGACATCGTATATCAACAGGGGACGCATGTCTGAACGCGCCACATAGCTATCTTCACCCCGAACAGAGTTAATGCTTCGGTGTGTAAGGGTTGAGAATAGCTGGGAGCCGCTCCACAGCCAATCTCACTCGTGGCTACTACTGATACTCGAGACGTAAACAAACGGGCGCCATTGCTCAAATGACGTCACGCCCATCTTCATCCTGAAGCCAGTTGCTTGCCCATCACCATGATACAGTAGAACAGGGTGGGATCTAAAACTGGACGAAGTAGCAGGGAGGGTCCATCAGGACGCCATGGCTATCTCACCCAAAAATAGATTTTTCGCTTCGCTCAAAATCCGTTTTTTGGGCTCAAGCCATGGCGTCCTGATGGAAGAATACCAGAGAATCAATGTATCGTGGTAGATTTTCCCCTAATAGTAAGTGCCAAGGCATTGACAAAACAGCATAGTAATCTTTGATAAAGGACCATAGGGAAGAAGCATCCTGCCCCCCTTGGCAGTGAAGTTCCCATGGACCATGCCGACGTCAAAGTGGTATTGAAGGGCTATTCATCCTGATAGAAGAACTTGAAGAACTTGGAGATGAAGCCGAATGTTTGGTATTTGTATAAGAACATTCTGAAAATTAGACCAGTGGTGGTTGAGCACTGTGTATTGAGAGTGATGGTTCATCTCCCGGGTATTAAAAGTAAGTATTCGTGTTGGAACCTTACATAATCAGAGTGAATATAAATTAAGAGTTAGCACCTTAATTTCTTCATAACCATAAGGAAAAGGGGGATAATAAAACTATGACAGGCATGTATTTCATAGTAAGTAGGAGCTGATTGAGACGCACAGGTAATAAAATAGAAATTTTATTTCACAAATGCAGAAATTAAATAATTTACAGCAATAAGTAAAGTTCATTTACAGTAATTATAATGTACATAGTAATAAAGACTTGCTCTTGAATCTGAAAAGGAATTTCAAATTTATTAGTAGGCACTCGTTCTCGAGGAACGCAAGTCTTTGATTAAAAAACACATCATGCTCAGGGCATGCGGCACTTGTGTGACAACTATGACATTTCACCTGGGATAAGAACAGTTATAAAAGCACTAAGTGTTTTCGACATCACTATGAATCGCTCGAGGGTCAACATAGGCACCCGAAGAGTTAGAGTCCCAAGTAACTCACTGTTCTACGCAGAGTTAGGTGCAGGTTTCATAACACTACCTGCGGCTACCACAAAATGTTTGACTTCGTGCACTTGTTTCGCATAATGTTTAAAGAAAACTCGCGAGGACTTCCAACCCGTGAAGTTTTTAAGGCTTTCAAAGTCCATACTCTGAAAGAAATTCAGAGATGATGCCACTTTTCTAGGATCATGACCAGCGGGTGTACTGTTAGGATCCGCTCTGCGAATGAAGTAGGTGATTTTCGCTCTTAATTGTTTCAGTGACAGGTCGCTGCCCGATGTTTCTCCTTTGAAGAGTTGGCCTCCACCAAAGTTTGAAGTTCTGCGAAGATAGACCTTGAGGCTCTCTACTGGACATAGAGAGGCATCCTCCTTCAGGGGGCATATTCTCCAAGGGCCCCATCTTTTGGTGGGTAATTCATTTTTGGCGAGAAACGTCGGATCAGGGGAGAGGGTAACTTCTCCTGTATCGGTAAACAGGATGTGTCCATCCTCTCTTGATAATGCCACTATTTCGCTGACTCGAGCTCCTGAAGCGAGAGCAAAGAGAAATATAACTTTCTGAGTCAGATCCTTGAGAGGGCATGAATCATTGTCCAAGTTGGAGGCGAAATGGAGCACCTTGTCTAGTGACCAGGAGATCGGTTTCGGTGGGGGTGCTGGGCGTAGGCGAGCACATGCTTTCGGTAGTTTGTTGAAGATGTCGCTGGACAGATCAATTTGGAAAGCATATAGAATTGGTCTGGTCAAGGCCGATTTGCAGGTTGATATCGTATTGGCTGCTAATCCCTGTCCATGAAGGTGAATAAAGAAGGACATGCAGAAATCAATCGTGATTTCTTTAGGATTTTTTGTCTTGACGAAGGAGACCCATTTCCTCCAGGATGATTCATATTGCCGTCTTGTGGATTCGGTCTTGTATTCCTCTAGGAAGTCCAGACTTTTCTTCGAGATCCCAAACCTCTTCTTTGCGGCTAGGGAGAGAAAATCATGAGATGAAGGTCCTTGATTTTCGATGATGAAGCGAAGACAGTCGACTTCTGTACTTGTTGAGAGAGAACTGGGCCCGGGAGAGGGATCAGCTTGGGCTGCAGCTCCAGGACCAGGGGGTACCAGTTGCTCCGAGGCCACTTGGGAGCCACTAGGGCCGCTGTCCCTTTGAAGGTTCTCAGTTTGGAGAGGACTTTCAACAGAAGGTTGGTGGGGGGGAACAGGTAGATCTTGGACCATCTGTTCCAATCCAGTGACATGGCATCCACTGCTTCTGCTTTGGGGTCCTCGTACGGGGCCACATACCGAGGAAGTTGATTGTTGTCGCTCGTTGCAAAGAGATCTATCTGAAGTTCTGGGACTTGGTGAGAGATGAAGGAGAACGATCTTGCGTCTAGAGACCATTCCGACTCTATCGGGTTTGTCCGAGATAGAGCTTCCGCTGTCACGTTGCGGAATCCTTGTAGGTGAACTGCAGACAGGTGCCACTTCTTCTTCTCTGCCAGACGGAAGATTGGGAGAAGCACCTGATTTATCTGGGGCGATCTTGAGCCTTGGCGATTGAGACAACGAACTACCACCGAGTTGTCTAGGGTTAGACGGATGTGGATCGAGGGCGGCGGGGATAACTTCTTTAGGGTTAGAAGGACCGCCATGGCCTCCAAGATGTTTATGTGGAACGTCTTGAACAGGGGAGACCAGGTGCCTTGAGCCTGTTTTTGGTGGGAGTGACCTCCCCAACCCTCCAGCGAAGCGTCCGTGTGGATGTTGAGTGATGGAGGAGGGTGTTGGAGAGGAATGGACCTTTTCAGGGCCTTTGCTTCTGACCACGGTTTTAGGAGAAGTCACAGTCTGTTTGGAAGCCGTCTCTTGAGGTCTCTTCGAGCGATGGATGCCGAACGTCTCCAGACTCCCGCGGCATCCTTTAGCTGTGCGCGAAGCACTGGGTTTGTCACTGAGGCGAACTGTAGAGAGCCTAGAACTCGTTCCTGCTGGCGTCTTGAAATGCGTTTGGATTTCAGCAGTCGCTTGACAGACCCTGCTATTTCCTTCCTTTTCTTCTGGGGGATGGAAAGGCGGTGTGACTGAAGGTTCCAGTGGATTCCCAACCACTGGAACTTCTGAGCTGGAGAGAGGCGAGATTTTTTCTCGTTGATCTTGAATCCCAGGTGTTCTAGGTACTGGGTGACTTTGTTGCAAGATTTTACATAATCTTCGGGCGATGGAGCCCAGACTAGCCAGTCGTCGAGGTAGGCCATCACCTGGACGTTTCGTAGGCGGAGCTGTTGTACTATGGCATCCGCCAGTTTTGTGAAGATCCGAGGGGCCACGTTGAGGCCGAAGGGCATGGCCCGGAAGGCGTAGCTTTTCCTTTGGAGTCGAAATCCTAGGTAGGAGGAAGCGTGATGGTTCATTGGAACGTGCCAGTAGGCATCCGCCAGGTCTATGGAGACCGTGTAGGAACCTCGAGGCAGAAGGGTCCTTATCTGTTGAAGAGTCAGCATCTTGAACTTGTCGTTCGCTATGAACTTGTTGAGGGGGGATAAGTCCAGAATGACTCTGAGTTTGTCTGAGTCTTTCTTGGGGACACAAAACAGTCTCCCTTGGAACCTGGTGGACTTTACCTTCCTTATCACCTTCTTGTTCAAGAGATCTAGGACATATTCTTCCAGAAGAGGGGTTGATTGTTGGAAGAATTGCTGGAAGATTGGGGGTGGTTGAGTCCAACTCCAGCCTAGACCCTTCTTGACGATGCTGTGTGCCCAGGGATCGAAGGTCCAACGATCCTGGAATTGGCGGAGTCTTCCTCCCACCGGAAGCACTTCATTGCTTCTGGTGTCCCGAGGGCTTACTGCCTCGGCCGCTAGCTCCCTTTCCTCCTCTGCCTCTGGAGGGACGGCGAGAAGCGTCTTTGCTTGCACCTCTGTATGAGCCTCTACCTTTGGGACGAAAGGTAGTTGACTGTTGCTCGAAAGCAGGGGTGAAGACCGGTGACTGTGACAACACCGGTTGGGGGACCAATTGAAAGGTCTGTTGTGGTTGGGCAACCACTTGGGAGGTAGCGGGTCCCGGAAACTGACGTCTTTGTTGACGTTGCTGGGGTTTCTGTTTTTGGGATTTCCTCTTAGGTTGAGGTCCGTCGTCCTGAGAGGGTTTCCTTTTCCTGGACATGCCCCACTTGTGGAGAAGGTTCCTATTCTCCGTGGCGGCTCTGTCGCTGATTTCCTTCACGAGGTCAGAAGGAAAGAGGTGTTTACCCCAGATGTTGGAGGAAATCAGCCTCCGGGGTTCGTGTTTCACGGTGGCACCTGCAAACACGAATTCACGACAGGCTCTCCGAGCCTTTATGAAGTGGTACAAGTCCTTCATCACGGTCATCAGGTGGGATTTGGAGAGTACCATGTAGTGGTCTGGTACTCTGGTGTCACAGGCCATAATTTCAAGTTGGACTTGATGAGATAAGGATGCTGCGAGCCTCTCCTTCGTATCTTGTTCCCGACGAAGGAGGTGATCGTTGAGCTTAGGGAGGTCTTCATTAAACTGACGTCCGGCGACGTCAGGATCTAGCTTTCCCACGACGAAAGTATGCTGGACATCCTTCCAGTGTCGAGCGTCAGGGGGAGTTACTATGGAGAAGGGTCTGCACTCCTCCAGTGCAGGGCAAGCTTTCCCCTCTTCCGCAGCTTTAAGGCACGCAGCTAAGGCCTTTTCCAGGAATGGAAGAATCGCACTTTCAGGTGCGACATAAGTAGGGTGCTTCTTGCTCAGGGCCGGAAGCTTAGAGCAGGTAAAGCCCCTACTCTTGAATGTGGTGGCTAGCATAGCCTGGGCCTTTGCGAGATCGAACACTATCTCTTCCTTCGGTTCGGTCTCTTCCTTCGAGGCAGGTTCAGAACGCAGACGGACGTAACAGTCCGGGTAGGCCTCAAAGTTTGGGAAGAACTCCACGTCTTCCAAGGGGACCGTGCCGATCTTATCGCTGACGAAGATCCTGCCGGTCGCGATAACCATATGCTCAGCATACCTCCACGGGTTGGCATGTGAGCAAGCGGGGAGATCCTTAACCGAAATCCTCTTCGGTTCTCTGGATCCCATCATGGACCTGATGAACTCCTGATTCTCCTTCAACCTGTCGTCCATGACGGCTCTAATCAGTCGGATCATTTCTTGAGTGGAAGAAGAGGGATCCGGGGTCGAGGAGGTAGACGGAATAGACACTTCCGTCGGTGTAGGAGTAGGAGCGGGGATGGAAGGAGGAGCGACCTCTTGCTCCGACTCGGCGTATTCCACCTTGTCTTCGTCATCTTCGGCTCCTTGAGCCATAAGCGTCTTCTCCGTGTCTTCCGAGACATCCGACATCTGTTCGTCATCTTCGGAATCCAGGCGGCACTCATGCATGGACTGAGCCATGACAACATCAGGTTCCACTGTAAGTTGGACAATGGGAATCATGTCTTTGGGTACCACTGAATCAGGGGAGGCCTTAGGGAACAGGAGTGACCTCAATTCTTCGGTGGCCAGGTAAGGTCCGGTGGCATTTTTCTGGAAGCCACGCACCCACTTGCGTAGCTTTTCACGAGAAATGTCTCTGACCTCCGCTGAGGGAGGGTTATGGAAGGCTTCAACTAGGTGAGCCTGGCAGACCGTACAGTTCAGTGGATTCCAAAACTTCAGATCCCCTTTCTTGTCGGCACAAGGGGCGTGAGTCCTGCAAGCCGTATGCCCGTAAAACTGCGGGCGTTTCACAGCGCAGAAGGCGAAGTCACACTTCATCTGCTCCTCCTGTGGAAGAAAGAGAAAATGAGTATGGGGGAGTCATAAGAATGGCTCTTAAACTAAGTTAATATTAATTATTAATTTTAACTTAATGAAGGGTGTGATGCATAGAGATTGAAATAGTAAAGGAGAACATACTCCATGCATCTCGCCCGGCTGGTTACCGTAAGCTTTGTCCTTGGATAATCCGAGAGACCGAAGGCACCGGATAGTATTCCTTAGAGTTCCACAGGGCAATGGAATTCCGTGGAAAAACCAAGGGTAAGATTGGGACCGAGATCATTCGGTCCCAAACTAGGGGCTAGAGGGCCTCCTTTTAAGGTAACTGCTTCCGGCAACCAGCCGTGCTAAGATGCACACAGCATGCTGGAATTTAGAAGAATGCAAAGAGACAGCATGATCCCTAACAGAACAGTACCAAGGTATTGATCTTAATAGTGGAAACAGCCCATCTGTTTGCGGTATAGGGCTATCAGTATCATATGATAGCTAGAAGAAGGGGGTGCAAGTATTCTTGACGCCTCCGGAGGTTTCCGGCAAGCCGCCGGCATGCCGGAGGTCGCTCCGACAGAGTTTCTGGCATTAAGACAGACAATATGTAAGTCAAGGGTATACCAGGGTGGCGGCCGCCGGTACAACGGCGGCACGCCGGCAGGGGAGCGGCGGCTCCGGCAGTCGGAGGATGCCGGTTTGGTGACTGGGACAATGTTATAGCGGAACCGGGTTGCCGGCAATAGATGCCGGCACTCCGGCGGCCGACCGGCGAGCGGACGACAAGCTAGGAGGGAGGAGAGCCGCCGGTAGGAGCCGGCGGCAGTCGGCAGTCCCCCGGCACACAGGGGGCTGTCGGCAAGGGTAGGGAGAGTCACCAAAGTAGGAGGCGGGTATCGCCGACAGTGGAGGCGGCAAGAGACCAGCACCCGGATAGTGAGAGAGACAGGGGGGGGGGGAGGGATGCAGGAAGTTCAGTCATGGACTCCGGACATCCCCCCCCCTGAGAGGGTGTACCCATGATAGAGACAGGCTCTATCATCCAGGAGCAGGGGTCACTGAGGACCGGGAGCTAGGTAGCCCAAGGGAGGGCTAGGGGACACCCAAAGAGGGGAGCCCCCCATATGCAGAACACATCTAGAGACTAACCCATAGGACACTATGAAGGGTATATGTACCAGAGCGGACTGCACAGGGAAGCTCGGGTAGCCCTACTACTCCACCCTAAGGAGGAGTTGTAGGACAGGGGACAGATGGGTATAGACTAACCTAAGCATAGGCTAGGCTATACAAGAGATAGGTGGGGAGGGGAGTAGAGAGAAGTCTTCCAAGGAAGGGTTTCTGTACCAGAGCGGCCACTAGGGAAAGGGAGGACACTCCCTAACCTAAGATAAGGCAGACCGGCTGAAACGGTGCACTCTCGGACGCAACCCTAAGGGGGGTTCATTCCCATAGGGAGGGCTGAGAGGCGATAAATACTCCATTAGACACTTGATCCCTTTACTCAGAAAGGGAATCAAGGCTAATTAGAGGGAATGCCAAGGCAGGGGATGAAGGAAGCATATAGGGGTCCTACAAGTAGGTTAGGTTAGAAAGAGACACTAACTAACCTATCCCCTATATGGTCCCTGAAGGCGAAAAAACATTGCATCACGGTCGAAAGTATTGTAAAATAATGCCACTATCTTCATAACTTAGCCTAGGATCACTAATAAAATCATGCATGAACACTTATGTACAGGCGCTCTGGCCTGGGGGCTATAGTAGCCGACTGGTATGAGGTCAATCGATGACCGATAAAAAGCGTCGAAACACGATATAAAAGTTCCTAGCTATGAAGACTAAATAAACTAATGTATTCGATTAGTAAATAAGGCCGGAAGCGTTGTTGTGGCTAACTAAATAAGGCATGCATAACAACAACGACGCCATAAAATGGCGGGTCCGGTAGAGGCACAGCTCTGCCACAAAACAGCAATTATCTCGGAAAGTAATATTTACTTTACGGCCAGAGCTTAACTAAACAATACTGGAACCTTGTACTCAACTTTCCAGAAGATGGTGAGGCTGAAGGTAGCGACATAACGTAGATGCAAATCGATAAATGAAGCACAGGGAAAATCCGTCTAAGTAGGGCAGCTACTAAACAAAGGATAAAGACGGGCGTGACGTCATTTGAGCAATGGCGCCCGTTTGTTTACGTCTTGAGTATCAGTAGTAGCCACGAGTGAGATTGGCTGTGGAGCGGCTCCCAGCTATTCTCAACCCTTACACACCGAAGCATTAACTCTGTTCGGGGTGAAGATAGCTATGTGGCGCGTTCAGACATGCGTCCCCTGTTGATATACGATGTCTTAAAGGGAAACCTTTGGGATACTCGCTCCAGAAGTTAGAATTCTGTGATAACCTGTGGTTAAATTCTCTGGGAATATCTTAGTAGTTTTATACCCAAGGAAGCTACCAAAAAGGAACCTTCCATCAGGACGCCATGGCTTGAGCCCAAAAAACACCTGCATAGCGAAAGCTCAAAACTAGAATAGTGTATTAGTAGGTCTTGCCGGTAGCCCGACAGAGAGAAAATTGGTTCTTTGTTTACTTGGAGTACTAAGTACCTGCTCGACAGATGGCGCTGTTGATGTACACCCCCACCTGCATAGCGATCGCTGGCGTATTTTGACCGTAGGTTTTTCTGTCGAGCAACAGAGTTGCAGCTTATATGATCACCGGCTAAGTTTAATATTGAAAAAGGGACATTTTTAAAACAAGCCATGGCTATCCTTCCCCGAATAGAGTTAACCTTGTCTTGAAAGATATGGGATAGGATTGGATACATGGGAGGGAGCCATTACAACTATCCCAGTGTATTATGTAAACATGGTCGCTGGTTTGCCAGTCCTTCTAGCGGTGCCATTTTGTTTGCATTCTTGGGAGTTTCTCTACTTAGTTTTTCAAGCTTTCAATGCAGTTTTTGATATGGATGCCATTGCCTCTTCATCTCTGATTAAGTTGAGTACAACCTGTGTTTTTTTGTGGAGAATTTTGCTTCTCCCACTCATATTTTTACCGATGCATCTTTTGATTTCGCTTATGGTGCATGCTCGAAGCCAGTTGCTCCTATGTCCAAATGGCACAGTGTTTTATATGAAATTCTTAGCTAGCCCTCTTTAGTTACATTGCTTATATACCCTTACAAGTAAAGGTTAGACATTTGCTTTATTGCATGCCTGTCTCCCCTAGCCGATGTTGCTTATATACCCTTAAAAGTGTAGGTGAGACATTTGCTTTATTGCATGCCTGTCTTCTCTAGCCGATGTTGCTTATATACTCTTACAAGTGTAGGCGATACATTTGCTTTATTGCATGCCTGTCTTCCCTAGCCGATGGCATAGGCTAGAAGTTACTCCTATCCTATGGCAAGGACTAGCTATTACCCTCCCCCATCCCTCCCTTCTTGCCACCTAAACGCACGGTTTGTGTGACTGTAGGCCTTTTGACTTCTCTACTGATACGTCATAGTGGGGAGACGCCTTCATAAAGGGATTCCCTGAGAGTTGTAGTTAGACGGACACAGCCGACCTAGGTCGACAGTTTCCGCTTTCTACTTAGCCTTAGTTTTTGGTTAGACAGCACTGGCTGTGGGAACTTGTTCCTTTTGTATACTTACTGTTGTTTCCCTTAGAACGATACTATTTCTGTTCTAATATCAACACGTAGACTTTCCCTTTCTGCCGCTTTACCTTTTTTCTAGGCTATTTCCCTTGCTTTGGCTAGACAGCAGCTGGTTGTGAAACTAGTTCTCTGTGCCCACTTCTGTAGATCCCTTAGAACAACTTCGGATTGTTCTAATACTTCAGTTAGGCCTTCCTTTCCTGCTGCCTTACCCTACCATGGGGTCCTTTATTCCCTTTTCTCTGTTAGACTCCTTTCTCCCTAGCCATGGAATACTAGTTCCTTTGCCTAGTCTTCTCTTCCCTACCATTTGAGAAACCTCAACTGCTATATATCTAAACAGGCCAGCTGGGGAGAAACTGTTAGTCTATTTTCGGGTTGGCTGAGAGTAAATCGTAGATTGGGTTAGTACTCTTTGCCGCCTTAGCAGCCTTCTTCTGGTAAGCCTGCTGCCGCTTCCCCTTCCTAGTTAGGCTACTTTACCTTACTGGCTGTGGAACTCTGTTCCTTTGCCTAGTCTGGTTTTGCCTGGCATCTGAGAACCCCTTAATTGCTATATGTCTAGACTGGTCAGACTGGGGTTACTGTCAGCCTATTCCTAGATAGGCTAAGGGTTCTGATCCTAAACAGGGATCATCTCCCTTGCTGCCTTACCAGCCGCCTTGGGTTAGGTGACGGCTCCTCCTATAGGCTATTCTCCTATAGCTGTGGAACTTCGTGGAACTTCGGTTCCTTGCTCGGTCGGTTTTCCCTGGCTTTAGTTTAGAGGGCAACACTTTGCCATATTCCACAGACCTGCTGGTTTAGGTGTCTTTAGCACTAGATGTGAGTAGGCTGGGATCCTTCTTTCTCTCATTAAAGATGAGAACGCTTCCCTTGCCTCATTAGCCGTCGCCTTACACTTGTCGGCTGAGTCTATATCCTTCCCTCCTTTTAGATCTGGTCTCTTGAGTTCTTGACTCGTTTACCCCGATGGGTTACCTTGGCCATATACAGTAAATCATCCTGGCCTAGATCTTTTCCCTTGTTGTTACTTAGTCCAAAGGATCTAATACCAGTCTTACCTTATCAAGTGACCCTAGACTACAGGCTCTCAAGCTTGGCATCTATCTCTAGGAGTTTGCCTCCCCTCTTTTGACTAGTTGGCAAACTTCCTAGTATAGCTGGATAGTTAAAGGTCCATAAACACCCTTTAATCTTCCCATCATATACTGCACGACAGCTTGTAACAGGCGATTGTTTTAATTACCTTATTTATCATACCTGAAGAACATTATCCTCTAAATTGATCGATTGGATACTTCCAAGTTGTCAGGATTTTCATTGAATTTGCAAATTCCTTGTATCCTGGCTGTTTTTTAATGGCTCTCATTATTTTTTGCAATGGATGAACTCCCTTGCACCAATAAATTTAATGAGAGCAACTAGGCTAGTGGTAGTCAGTCCTACCACCTGACCCTAATATCTGGTCTATACTGTTCCTTACTCCCAGTCTGTTCCCTAAGGTAATGTTCCCCCGCTGTTGACTTAGCAATGTCTATCTACAGCGTTGCGTCGACTTATCTGCCAAGTAAGGAAATGTTAGACCTTGGGCCCAGGTCGGCTCTATCTAGCTGCCGCCTTAGATCTAATGGTATCTGATTTCGCCACCTTAGGTTGTCTGATCGACCAGTTTCGGGGAGAAAGTGTTCTATCGGTATGAATCTTTTCTTTCACTATATTCTACCACCAGTTAGGATTTTATATAGAATCCTTAGCTGTTTGGCATGAGCTGCCATTGTAGTGTAGCCTCAGCTATAGCTAGTAGTAGGTAGATATTTTGTATTGATGTGTATCTATTTACAATTTTTACAAAATCATTTTATAATGTATTTTTTGTACAGTACATTTTTTATCTAATGGTTTGAAAATTTTCTATGGCATCAAGTACTCACTGAAATTTTTATATCTATACAGGTTGCTGAGGTGGGTCGAGATGCCTTGTGGTCATAAGACCTGCCAGAAACATGCAGATTGTCATGTTTCCAAAGGATCCTTCGCTATTTGGGAACCATCGAACTGCAATATAGGCAAGGATCTGCTCCACTCTGGCACCTACGCTACCGTCATTTCTCAAGAATTGAGAGAGTGGTGCCAGAAAACCATCAGACCCTGGGGGAGGGGGTTTCAAAAGAGCTCTCTATCAGGTGCCACTTATCTTCCTTCAATGGAATTAAAAGATCTATTCCCCAGGGCTGATGTGACCGCAGTGTACGGTCATCAGAAACCAAAGGTTCAACTTCCATCGGTTCCTCTAGTTCTTGCAGACGAAGTCCGCGACGTACTTCAGGACACAAATTTTGACTCTGACAACATGTTAACAACCTCTTCTGTTACGTCAGAAAAAGAAAGACTGTTGTGGACAACGGAGGCCTTGGATAAATTGCTCAATAGTCAGCAGGTTAGCACTATCCCCAGTGCTTCTTTACCGGTTCATGTTCCTACGTCTGATACACCTGCCTCATCTTCCACTTGTCTTCCAACTCCATCTGCCCCCTTGTTCCCTGGTCATTTGGAGTTCATGGCTTCCATGGAAGCATTCATGGAAAATATCCATGCAGAGCATAAGAAGTCGCAAGTGTTCTTGGAGGCGAAGATAGACACTTCAACAGGCACCAAAGGCCAAGGCTCCACCAGCCTCAAGTTTGTCAGAATGTATGGTAAAGAACCCTTGGCATTACACAGAACATATGGTTATGAGTGAGGGTTACGTTCATATTGGTGAAGGCATGGGCTCTAAACCAGTTTTGGACTTGAGAGTTTTACCCCTCTATCGAGAATTACCCTTTCTGCTATGTTAGGCTAAGTTCCGAAGAGATGATATGATTCCCAAGGAAACAATCCTATTAGACCATGGTAAGGTTCTGTTGGTCAAGGAGCAAGAAGCAAGCAACTTTTGTAGCGCCCAAAGATACTGCCTTTCCCTTTGCCTCAGAGTCTAGAGGCTGTTAAGAAGGCAGTAGTGGAAGGTAGATCCCTACCAATACTCGAGGAGTGCAATCCTGTTACTCTTGCTCTCCCATACGACTGAGAGAGTTGGAAAGATGTCCAGTATACCTTCACGGTTGGCAAACTGGACAGAGACATTGGAGGTAAGCAGTTTACTGAAAGACTGCCCAGAATTCCTAATTTCCTTTTAAAAGGAATTGGAGGCTAAAGAAAGACTGGCTGCTTCCTAGTTGCACCAGGCATATCCTTTCTCTACCAAAGGGCAAGAGGAAAGGAATTGCAAGCTCAGTCAGGTGTCTGCTTCATTCAAAGACAATCACCAGACGTCACCAGGATGCACTTAGGTTCGCTAAAATTTGCAGCAATTACAAATCCCATCCTGAAAGCAAGACTCAAGGAGGCCAATAGAATCTGGAGAATAAAGGCATCAAATGCTCAAAGAGATCATCGCCGCGAAACCCTAGTTCTACTGTGCAAACAGCTCTGACTGTGGTCCACTGCCAAAAGTCTATCGACGCACGTTCCCCTGGAGTTCCCTCCCCTGTCGGTGACAATCCACATGGATGCCTCAGATAAGTTGGGGAGGTCATACCTCTGCCAAGTAGATACAGGGTCAGTGGTCAGTAGTATTTCAACAGTTTCATATCAACATTCTGGAAGCGATGACAGTGTTTCTTTCTTTGAAGAAATTTAACCCAATGAGGAAACTACACATCAGGTTAGTCCTCGACAGCAAGGCTGTAGTCCACTGCACCAACAGACAAGGGTCAAGATCTCTGCAGATCAATCACGTTTCTGGCCATTCTTTTCTTATCGAAGAAGAGAAATTGGTATCTCTAAGCAGTTCATTTAGATGGGGTTCCCAATGTGACGGCGGACGCCCTTTCAAGATTCAAGCCTCTGGAAACAGAATGGTATCTGGACGAAAAATCCTTCCATTTCATTCTAGAGCAGGTCCCTCAACTGCAAGTCGATCTCTTTGCAACGAGCTTCAACAAGAACCTTTCCCTTTACGAAACACTGAATCTAGACCCGGAAGCAGTTGAGATAGATACGATGACACTGGATTGGAATCAGTGGACTCTCATTTATCTTTTTCCACCATTCAATCTCCTCACGCCAGATCCCTCTGCTAATACCAGTGCTGTCCCAAACTGTTCAACAGAAGACTGTCTTCGCTTCCTCCTGGATAATGAAGCACCTTCAGCTCATGATTTTCTCGTCCTAGCTGCTAATAGAAAATGCGGCGTTTCGAAGGACAGGATTGATTTCATAGAAGAATACAAATCCTCTACTACAAAGAGACTATATTTGTCTTTATGGGAGAAAGAGATAGAGTTTGTTAAGAAATGCAAGCCCACTTCTATTACAATGGACTTCTGCTTATCATACTTAACACATTCCATGAACAGGGTCTGGCCTTTACTACTACAGTCAAGCCTCGGTTTTCGAACGTCTCAGGTCTCGAACAAATCGGAGTTCAAACGAAAAATTAGAGATTTTTTTGCTTCAGATGCTGAACAAAATTTCGGAACACCCCTAAGATGAGCTGAGACAACCCGACGATGCAGCTCGGATGCCGACTGACGCTCTCTCGCGTCATCTTTAGTATTCAACCGTTGTATACAGACGCATTTGTTGTGGTTTACTCAAATATTAACTGTACTGTATTTTGTGCTTTGCGTAGAGTATTAACCCCTAATCATGCCTCCAAAGAAAGCAAGTGTAAGTGGTAAAGCTGGTGGTGATGAAAAGAAGATAGTGCGCAAAACTATTGAGTTTAAGAAAGAATTATTAATGAAATATGAATCGGGTGTGCGTGTGTCTGATTTAGCTAAGGAGTTTAGCATGGCAAATTCAACAATAAGCAAAATCCTAAAAAATAAAGATGATCAAAGCAAGTGATGTTGCTAAAGGATCGAATGTGTTTAGCAAACAAAGGCCACAGGTATTGAAAGAAGTGGAGAAACATTTGCTTATTTTCATAAACGAGCAACAGTTAGCAGGGTGTAGTGTTAGCGAGGATGGGATTTGTGGCAAAGCAAGACAACTGTATGGGATTTGATAAAAAAAAAGACCCTAGCAGGGTTCCTGAAGGGTTTGATTTCAAAGATAGCAGAGGGTGGTTTGAAAAATTTAGGAAGAGAAGTGGGATACACTCCATGGTTCGTCATGGGGAGGCAGGAAGTTCAGACAAGAATGCTGCGGAAAAGTTTTTAATCAAGTTTGCTAATTTCATTAAGGGCGAGGAATATCTTCCCCACCAATCTTTAACTGTGACGAAACTGGGCTTGTTTGGAAGAAAATGCCACGAAGGACTTACATCACACAAGAGGAGAAGTCGATGCCAGGTTACATACCTACGAAGGATAGGTTTACACTCTTGCTATGTGGTAATGCTAGCGGAGATTGCAAAATAAAGCCGCTTCTCATTTATCATTCGGAGAATCCCAGAGCATTCAAAGCGAATAACATTATGAAGAGTAAATTGCCTGTTATGTGGAGGTCAAACACAAAGGCTTGGCTGACCAGACAATATTTTACAGAGTGGGTGCACGAGGTGTTTGCCCCAGCCGTGAAAAGAAATTTGGAGGAAAAGAAGTTGCTGTTATGCTACCTTCTTGTGATGGATAATGCTCCTGCCCTCCATCCAGGTTTGGAGGATGATTTAACTGATGAATTTGATTTCATCAAAATCAAGTTTCTGCCTCCAAATACGACACCACTGCTCCAACCCATGAACCAGCAAATCATCACGAATTTAAGAAATTGTATAACAAATTCCGTTTCAACGATACTTCGAGGTAATTAGTAACACTCAACTAACCCTCCGAGATTTTTGGAAAAATAATTTCAATATCTACTACTGCATCACCATCGTCGACAAAGCCTTGTAACAAGTGTCATATAGGACCATGAACTCTGCATGGAGGAAACTGTGGCCCGATTGCGTTACTGAGCGCGAGTTTGAAGGGTTTGAGAATGTTGCTAGTACCAGCACAGCTACTGATGTTGAGGAGGAATCTCAAGAGGATAGGCAACTCATTGATGACATCGTTAATATGGGCCAAAATCTCGGTTTGAAGATGGACAGCAATGATGTCGAGAAGCTACTGAATGAACATTGCGCCGAGCTCACCACAGAGGGACTCCTGCACCTTCAGGAGGAACAGAAGACGATATTGGGGAGGGAGATGTCTTCTGATGAGGATGAAGGAAGGAAGGATGACCCAGCTGCTGTTATCAAAGATATGTGCCAAATGGAATGAACTCCAGAACTTTGTGGAACTGTATCACCCAGATAAAGCCGGAACCAGCAGAGCTGTGTATGCTTTTTATGACCTTGCCATTAGCCACTTTTGTAAAGTTCTTAAAAGAAGGCAGAAACAAGTTACACTTGATAAGTTCTTTACAAAAAGGAAAGAACACCCTGTGGCAGTCTTCCAAACCCAAGAGATTTGCTAGAGAGAGAATTCCCACAGCCGAGTTAACCAATGTTTTTATGGAAGGGGATTCTCCTTTCAGGCAATAACCTTCCTCCCATCCTCTCCTCGTTAACTCTTACCTTAGCCTAGGCTAGCCTTTGATGCGGTAATTTTTTTTATGTTACAATTGGTATAAATAAAAAATGTTTTTGATGTGTTTATTTTCACACAATCTTTGATAGGATATTTTTCATTGGAATTTCTCCACTTTTTTCCAAAGATTTTGTTAAATCTTACCTTAGCCTAGGCTAGCCTTTGATGCATTAATTTTTTTGATGTGTTACAATTGGTAAGAATTAAAAATGTCTTTGATTTTCTTTTTTTTTTACACGATCTTTGATAGGATATCTTTTATTAGAATAAAATAAACAAGCTATTTCTACTTTTTTATTTTACACATAAATCTAAATAAACGAACCTGGGGTACGAGTTGCTACAGATACGGCAATACATTCCCCAGCCTAGCCTACTCTATTAATAGAGTATTCATGAGAAATTCTGTGTACTTATATATTACCTGCTCTCTTAATATACAATTTACGGTGTAAAATAATGTAAAAATGCTTAAAAAAAGTAGTTTCAGAATTTGAACAAATCGCTTTTCGAACAGCCTGCTGGAACGGATTGTGGTCGAAAACCGAGGCTGGACTGTATTTGCTCATGTAAATCGACCCTAACCAGGCCTATTCTTTATGCTTTTGCCATAAAACAGCAAACTGTTCAACAAGATCTCTAAGGCTTGTGCTAAATGAAACCGAATTCTCCCCACAAATCCATTCCATGGTCTTTGGATAAAGCCTTGCTCTTAGCCTCCTCAATAGATAACTATTCTGCTTCATTGAAGGATCCTACTCAAAAATCCTTCTTTTTACTAGCTATGACTTCTGGTGCTAGAGTCGGCAAGATTGTGGCACTATCAAGGGATGATGGCCACATTGAATTCTTGTAGTCGGGAGAAGTTAATTTTTATCCAGATCCTGCATTCCTGGCTTGAAACGAACTCCCGATGAAACGTTTGGGGCCTTGGAAGATCATCCCTTTAAGGGAAGATCCTTCTTTATGCTCTGTGGAATGCCTTAAAGCTTACATGTCAGAGTGAAGCTTTTAAAGACAGTCAACTTTTTAATGGGGAAACAACAGGATCTAATCTATCCTTGAAGCAACTGAGGTCCAAACTCACCTATTTCATCAGAAGGGCTGACCCGGACAGTATTCCACTGGGTCATGATCCTAGAAAAGTTGCCTCTTCCTAAAACTTCCTCCAGTATGTATTCTTCAAGGGCTTACAAGCCTATACTGGATGGAAGTCTTCAAGGGTGTTTTTCAAACATTACTTGCAACTGGGGGAGATTAAACACACTGTTGTGGCAGCTGGTAGGGTGATTAGACCAGCTTCTTTGTGTTGTACATGGACTCTTATGGACTGTATACTTCGGGACTGTACAGTGTACATGGTGCAGGCTGAATTTTCTTCTAATCTGCAACGTGTTATAAACTATGTTTATATTGAGGAGTCAAAAGGTGACTCCTTATTTTTTCAGTATGGAATGACATCATTCTATTCCATACAATGTTACTGGAGTGGTGATTTCTTGTCTTTAAAGGGGGCCGCCCAGCTAATGCCGTTTTTCAAGGACAGGCCTTTAACATTCATACCACTTAATAAGGTGACTTAGGACATCTCCAAACTGCATAGGATTTTTGCCTCTGACCTTTGGTTTTGTGACACCAGGGCAATTTATCCTGGAAAGGAGTGTTTTTCAAATTCTATCTCCTCCCTTGGTAATCAATATCAAAACCTGAGATTACTTCCCTATATAGACCTGATGTAGACCTCAAATCAAAGAGGTTTTTTTCTAAGTATTTTTTTTTTCATTATGGTAAAAAAAAAAAACTATAAATAAGGGGGAAAAAAATTAAACAAAATTGGAAAAAAGGCTCTATTCGATAGTTTTGAATTATAATGTATTTTTTAAGTTATATACCAAATTACAATGCTATATCTTTAAAACTAAGGGAGAAGATAGAATTTGAAGGTCAATAAGTATAGATTTGAAATATGGGCGTTCAAAGTTTTCATTTGTATTTATACAAAAAACAATATTAATAAATCATAATTATTATCAATTTCATGTTCCTCTTTGGATATTAATAAACCAAAACAATGTTATTTATCATAATCTAATCATAAATGAAGATCCCTTTGCTCAATATCTTGCAACTTTAGGCTCCTGGTCAGGGGAGACAGTTGCTCGTTCCTCCTTCCCTAACTCCGCTAATATCACCAATGTTGCCCACTTCTAAACTCTTATTAGAGCAAATTTTCTTCTTCCTTATGTTAGCAAAATATTGAATTGTGTTTTCCTCTTTGGCATAATGATATTCTTGCCAAAACCAAGAAAAACAAGACGTAAAAGCGAGCGAACGTGAGGTCAAACTCAAATGTATACTACAGTATCTCGGTTTATGTTAGTTAGCACTGAAGGGCGAAGGGTGAAATACTTCGTCTTGTGACTCTCTTAATCTATACAGATGCCATTGCTTACAATTTTTTTTATATTAACATGTAATAATTATCGAAATTTACAATAACAGAAGAAATACTACATTTTCTTGTAAGGATCAATGTTTTCGGCCTATTGGGTTACTTTTACTAATTACCCTGTAGCTATGAAAGTATGAGGAATTTTGACAAAATATTTCATATACGCATTCTCCATTGCCATACAAAGTTCAGTGAATTTTTTCAGGATTTTGTGTTTTTCGTCATATACCCCTCTACACTGGCATATCGGCCAGGACCCTCAAGCATAAAAT
>NC_090730.1:89662822-89742822 GCF_036898095.1 Palaemon carinicauda | reverse complement strand
GGCTGGTTTGAGAAATTTAAAAAACGGTCCGGGATTCATTCAGTTGTTCGCCACGGAGAGGCTGCTAGTGCGGACACAAAGGCTGCAGCTGACTTTGTCAAGAACTTTGAAAGGATCGTGCTGGAAGAAGGCTACGTAGAGCAGCAAGTGTTTAATTGTGATGAAACCGGGCTGTTTTGGAAGAAGATGCCCAGTCGAACCTACATCACCGCCAAAGAGAAGAAATTGCCTGGGCATAAGCCAATGAAGGATCGGTTGACTCTTGCCCTATGTGCCAACGCTAGCGGGGACTTTAAAGTCAAACCCTTACTGGTTTACCATTCCGAGAACCCTAGGGCCTTTAAGGCACACAACGTCGATAAGGACCAGCTTCATGTTTTCTGGCGATCCAATTGGAAGGCCTGGGTCACTAGGCAATTCTTTGTGCAATGGGTTAACCAAGTTTTCGGCCCTTCTGTGAAGAAGTATCTTCATGAACAGAAATTGCCTTTATGCCTTGACAATGCACCCGCTCACCCCCCCCCCCCCCCCCCCCCGGATTTGAAGATGATATCTTCGATGAATTTAAGTTCATAAAGGTGCTGTATCTTCCACCGAATACCACCTCTATCCTCCAGCCCATGGACCAGCAAGTCATCTCTAATTTTAAGAAGCTGTACACCAAGCACTTATTTAAGCAGTGCTTTAATGTCATGCAAAGCACGAATTTAACTTTGCGTGAATTTTGGAGGAGCCACTTCAACATCGTGCACTGCTTGAAGATCATAGATCAGGCTTAGGTGCGATTAACTCGACGGACCCTCAATTCTGCCTGGAAGAAGCTGTGGCCTGATGCAGTTTCTCCCCGAGATTTCGAAGGTTTTGACCCCGAACCTGATCCCGTGGTGGGTGCAGCGGAAGACGTAGAGGAAATCGTCCCCCTTGGCAAGTCCATGGGTCTGGAGGTCGACGCAGATGACGTTACAGAACTCGTCGCCGAACATCACAACGAACTTACCACAGAGGAGCTCAAGGAACTCCATGCTATGTCTGAGCACATGAGTGATGACGAGGAAGGGATCGAGGAGGTAGAACATGTGTTAGGTTCGGCGCATATAAAAGAGGTGTTAGGAAAATATCAAGACGTGGTCGACTTCATCGACAAATACCACCCAAAAAAATTGCAGGTTTGTCGTGTAGTTGCGCAGCTCGATGATGTTTGCCTAACTCACTTTCAAAACATTCTGAAAAGCCTTACCAAGCAACTATCTATCGATAATTTCTTTAAAAAAACTACGAAGCGAACTCGTGATGAAGAGGATGTAAGTGATTCAAAGAAAATGGCAAAGAGTGAAGCGAAAGAAAGTGAAACAAAGAAAACGGCAAACAGTGAAGCGAAAGAAATTCAATCAATTTTAAGTGTAGAGAGTGAAAGTGATCAAAATTAATCATCAAAAAGAAAAGAAAATGTAAAAAAAAAATATAAAATATAAAAATAAAAAAAAAAAAATGATCTAAGTTATGTTAAAGTTCACTTAGTGTAAGTTAGAATAAGTTACGGTAGTGTACGTTTATCGTAGTTAACCTCTCTACCTCATCGCCGCCCGTCCGTCTCCTCTCTGCGTAACAACACCAACAACACCTGCGCTGGAGTTTCTAAGGTAAAGTGACGCTAAAAACCAGTTTCTTATTTATCATTTTTTGATAATTCTTCTTTTTTACATGTCTATTATCTAATTTAGTGTGCATTATTCTCATGGGAAATTATGCGTAGTAGTTTATTAAGAAGTTATCATAGGTTTTTGGGCTCAACCACGGATTAATCCTATTTCAATGTATTCTTATGGGAAAATTAGTTTCGACATCCGAACATTTTCTACATCCGAAGTCGGTTGTGGAACGGATTAAATTCGTATGTAGAGGTACCACTGTATGGCAGTTTTTTGTAAAGTTTCTTACAAACAAGGTAACAGACAGAGGTGACCACATACCCTTCGCAACTATTGTTGTATAATGTGAAATATGACAAACTTACAACAGAGTTTGTATTTTTCCTAACATACAAACCCGAATCCTTTACTATAGGAGATATTCTAGCGCGAGCTGGAAAATACGGCAGAAAAACCTTAACAAGGTCGTTAACGACTGGACAGGTAATTACCCACCTGACAGTGGTGGGGGACCGCCGGTCGGTAGCTGCTGTTTACCTTCAATCGGATTCTAGTTAGGACTATCCTAGGGGGGTGGTGATGGAGGGAAGATTTGTGTAAAGAATTCGGGTTTGTATGTTAGGAAAAATACAAACTCTGTTATAAGTTTGTCATTTGTTCCTACACTAAATACAAACCCTCATTCTTTACAATAGGAGACTTAGTCTTGAGGCCAGGGTGGACAAGGAGTTCCCTATCTTTAGGGAAGATAAGTCCTCAGACTAGACTCTTTTGAAGCAACAATCTTCCGTTATCTTCTTTCTTTGTAGATCCCCAGAATCTCAGTACGACTGACGGTTTGCAACTTCATGGAAACAATTGTTTCAGGATGAAGTGGGTCAGGAACATTCGACTCGGACCCCTTCAAACTTAGGATTCCCTCGACATTGCCAAGGGGAAACCTCGTGACCACGACTATAACTTATACTCTGTGAGAGGAATCAGATGAGTATCATACCTTATTTCCATTGGCAAGTCCAGCTGAAACTGGATACAGGCTAGGATCCCCAGATGTAGGGGAGGAGACGAAGAAGATCGATGGATGACCTTCTTAAAACCTAGTGTAACCCAGAATCCTCAACCAATGGTTACTGTCCCCTGAAAGGGCGTAAGGTAGTAACAGCATCTGTTGACCTGTCACAATAGGCCCTATACAAAGGGTGTCTAGAGACCTATGTGTCACGTCGCTCAGATAGTGAGCAGTGAATGTAGATTGGCGTTTCCAGACCCCAACACTTAAGACTTGGGAGACAGAAAATTCTCTTAAAGGCTAGAGAGGCAGCCACTCCCCTAACTTGATGTGCTCTGGGTTGTGCTGCCTCTGGGTCTCCGTGAAAAGACCTCGCAATAACTTTCTTAAGGCAGAGAGATGGTGTTGCGAGAGATTCTCTTCTTTACCCTGTTGGTATAAGGAAGAGATGACGGAGACGTGGTCTGAAAAGTCCGGTGCGCCTCAGATATTTCTTTGACACCCTGACTGGGCATAGCAACGACTGGACTGCATCCTGTGTTACCTATTGAGAGTGGAAAATCTCGAAATCTCCCATCGGTAGATGAAGGATTATGAGTCTAGCCACCAAGCCTGGTACGAAGTTGCGAGACACTAGCCCCCCCCCACCACATCTCTTAGAATGGGCGACGTAAGACAGACCATGTAGCTCACTGACCCTTTTAGCGGACGACAGAGGTACGAGGAAGACGGTCTTAAGGTTCAGAGAGTAGTCTGAGGCCCTTAAGGGCACATAGGGCAGACCCTTCAGCGAACGTAAGACACGTCTCAAGGAGATGGTCTAATCTCAAGTGGGGGGGCAAGATCACTCCAACACCGAAACAACCAAGGTGATGTCTACTGAGGCAGAGAGGTCAACCCTTTCTCCGTCTACAGATGAGGCTCAAGGCTGCGCGATAGCCCTAAATCGCCGAGACTGAGAGAAGCTTTCCTCACTGAGGTACAAAAGGAAGTCTGGGAACTACTGATCCTTCCTTTTGAGGATCCAATTGCTTCACATTGTCGCTGTTGTAGCGATTAAGAAGTCCATTGTCTTAGCCCCAGCAGTTAGGACTTCTTGTAGGGTCTGCCTAGAGTTTTGGTTTGACAAGTCCTCATGGCTCGCAAGGTAGCCGACTATGTCACACCACGTGTCAAGCAAGAAGGGACATTGAAGTCGCTTCCCTTGCCGAGGCTTCTGTGACTGAGAAGAGCCTGGAAGAGTTGAGTGTCTCTTCGAGGATAGTCTGGTGTGAGCCTCACCGTGAGGGGATCTAAAATCAGAGGAGAAGGTTGACGTCTCTGAGCTCGGAGAACAGACCAGGTTTAAAGATTGCTCAAGAAAGGCAGAGGCGAGGGACGGTGACATTGCACTAGCCGTTAGGACAATGTCCTAGAGACTGACCATATATGGTCAACGACCAAGCCTCCTCTCCATCCCAACTAGGACCAGGGAAGGCCAGGCAGTGGCTGCTGAAGACTCAGCAGATGGATCTATAGGCTCCCACCAACCTTAGCTTACAAGGATGGCACTGAAGGCTCTAACGAGTCTGGGCGGGACTCGAACCACAGACTGTCAATACATAGCCTGTCTAAGGCTGGAGAGTCAAAGGGTCGAGGAGACAGATGCAAATCGCCGAGGCATGAGATATAACACACAGTTCTTAGAGTCCTTAAATAGGAGGATTCTAAGTCCCTCGACGGCAGCACTCACGAGGAATCCTCAGGCTGCGATAAATCCTCGCGTGTTATTACAGGAAAAAGTGGAGACGCGAGTAGCAGACAAACCTTATATCTTACCCCTCGTATCTTTCTTATCGAAAGGGAATGAATGGTAGAAGTCAGAGTGTCTGGAGGTAATGGCGAAGACCGCTGACGAGAGTCGGAAGGCTCTGTCATAAGAGTAAACTCTTAATGACGATGATCGCGTGCATAGCGCTAATTACGCGCGTGCACGGACACTCTGTGCTAATTGTTACGAGAGCCCGACTACTCCGCATAACAAACTCGAAGGTTCCAAGTCGTGTGAACTCGAAAGTCCAACGCAACAGAGGCCCGAAGGACTCCTAAGGTCATGAGAACTCGTAGGATAAACATGACGAAAGTTTAAAGGTTCCCAATCACGCCCAGGGAAAGGGTGATCGTCACAAGACCCCGAGGGGTCAACGTGAGGGGAACCAGTAGGATCAAAAAGACGTCTCCTACCAGCATGAGGGGGAGAACGTCAGGGTTGAAAATAACTCCTTCGCAGGGTAGATTTGTTCTCCCGAAGGAGAATGTCGCTTAATACTAGGCTTTCGCTCCGCCCCTGGAGGAGAACCAAAAAGCGTAAGAGGGAGGAGCATAGATAAGTAAACTCCTACAAGTTTCTTCTCGTGATTGGTAGGAAAGTTCTCCCTAAGGAGATCACCTAAAACAAGATTTCTCCCTAAGGAGATCACCTAAAACAAGATTTCTCCCTGCCCTATTGGGGAAAGGGTAGGCGTATTAACTTTTCTCTCTCAACGAGGGAAAAGTCTTCCCGAAGGAAGGATTGCCAAAGGCAAGATTTCTCCCCTCTCTATGGGGAAAAGCGTAGGTTTAATAATTTCTCTCTCGCGAACCAGGGAGAAGTCCTCCCGAAGGAGGACATCGCCTAAGGCAAACTTTCTCCCAGATCTATGGGAAAAAAGCATAGGTGTAATAATCTCTCTCTCGCGGACGAGAGAAGTTCTCCCGAAGGAGGATGTCGCTTAAGACAAGTTTTCTCCTACTTCTAGGGAAAAAAACGTAGGCGTAAAAATCACCCTCTCGAAAACGAGAAGGGAGTCCTCCCGAAGGCGGACTTGGCCTAAGACAAGCTTTCTCCCTATTCATGGGGAAAAAAGCATAGGCTTAATAATCTCTCTCGCGAACGAGAGACAAGTTCTCCCAAAGGAAAACATTGCCTAAGATAAGCTTTCCCCCAGTTCTATGGGAAAAAAGCGAAGGCGTAATAATCTCTCTCTCGCGAACGAGAGAAGTTCTCCCGAAGGAGAACATTGTCTAAGACAAGCTTTCCCCCCAGTTCTATGAGAAAAAAGCAAAGGCGTAACAATCTCTCTCTCGCGAACGAGAGAGAAGATCTTCTGAATTAGGACATCGCCTAAGGCAAGTTTTCTCCCAGTTTTACAGAAAAAACGTAGGCGTAAAAATCTCCTCTCGTGAACGAGAGAGAAGTCCTCCCGATGAAGGACATCGCCTGAGCCAAGCATACTCACAGGGAAAAGTTCCCCCGAAGGAGGCATAAGCCGTAGACTTGCTTTTCCCCAGCTCCAGGGGAGAAAGCACAGTCTTCGGGGACGGGATAGCAGAGGTAAAACTCATTGAGCTGTTCGCAACTCCTTACAAAGGAGGGAAGGTTGCCGACTGTCTGAAGAGGGGAAGCTTTCCCTAGGGGGATGGATCTTTCACGCAGACCAATTCCTAGGAAGGTTATCACTCTCTCGTAAGGGAAGGATCTCTAATCCCTGGAGGCGAACCTCCTGTCAGCAATCTAAGCTTCCCAATAAGTTGATCAAGTTGCAGGTTGACAACGAGTGTTACCTCGTAACATGGGCAGCTCATGAGCTGCCACATGAAGTGCAGGATAATGAACAGAGCGGCCGAAGCCCTCGGCAAGGCGTTCTACGTCGCTGCTATCTGGGCGTTTTCTTTTAGCCTCTCTAACACGTTTCCCTTTTCCCTTCTGCTCTCAACCGAAGAGAAGAAGGGGCGAACCCCTGCATCTTCTTTCGAGGTTTCCGAGAGACTCAAAATCCTAAACTCATTAAGGAGCAAAGGAATTAAAGAGGTTGTCCTGTCTGAAACACGGGAGCGAGAGTGACCCCGCGTATGATCGGAGATTTGCGTGTGTAGCGCTAACTGTGTGTGAACACCTGCGTGACTGGGTCTGAAGACTCTGCCATAAGAGTAAAACTCCTGATTGTTATGGGCGTAGTGTTGGATGGGCGTACGCGAACACTCCGCGTGACATGAGTCCGAAGACTCTCTGACCTAAGAGTAACACTCTTGATGACTTGTGTCACAAGAACCCGAAGGTTCACCGTGATCGTGCGCGCCCCCTAGAGGTTGTGTTGCGAGAACCTGAAGGTTCAGCATGAACGTGCGTGCCCCTAGAGTTTATGTTGCGAGAACCCGTAGGGCTAGAGCAACGGGAAAACGGAAGTCTCCCTTATCACGAGACACCGAAGTGTCAGCGAGACTAAATGCACGAAAACCCGAGGTTTCAGCAACTAGCTGAGAAAACGAAGGGATAGCGCACCGGGAAACCGAGGTTTCCTTGTCACGAGACCCCAAAGGGTCAGATCGAGAATTCAAAGGCAAGAGCGATCTCTCTGAAGATAGAGAGAAAAACAAAGAGAAGCGCTCTATCTGACTTTTTCTAGAGCGGACGGAGACCCTCAAACTAATATGCGAAGAAGAGGGTTCGAGGTTAGGACGTGCTTTGCCCTTGACCGCGCTCCTGATTTCTTAGATGATCCCTCGCATGACGACGACTGCGAGGCAGAAGGATGACGAGAGGGATCGTTCTCCTCAGGTTTGTGGTACGAGTGTATATAATCTCGAGGCAGGAAGTCTCGGGGAGAGACAGAAGACGAGAAAGAGCGAGAATGATAACGTCTCTTCCTATTTCGCCTGTCTCTTCGGTGAGAATATCTAGGTGAAGGCGTAAACGGGCGTGCGGGAGAGTTATCTCGCACGTCTGTGCCAGCCGTAGGGAGTGCGCGCGCGCAGGAGAAAATTCCCCATAGTGGAATCATATGGGCGCGCAGGCGTGCGCACATATCCTTGCGAATGCAGGAGAAGGCTGGTGCGCCGGTAAGTGCTGGCGCGTTGATAAGCGCTGGCGTGTTGCAAAGCGCTAGCGCGTTGGTAAGCACTGGCGCTGGGGGAGAAGGCAGCATGGCTGCATTGTCAGAAGACCTTCTAACAGTAGAAAGTTGATGCGCAGGTTTTACCTGTCGCGTAGGATGGTGATGGGCGCGTATGCCCACATGCAGGCGCAGGAGAGTGCCATTGCGCAGAAGATTGGTGGCGCACAGGAGTTTGTGCGCAGGTGAGCGCATGGCGCGTGATGGAGTTATGCTCTTGTTGGCGCGTATGCGCATGTTGGCACATACGCTCTTGATGCCCTATGTTAGGGTAAGAAGGAAGCTCTAAAGTTTGTGACGAGCGCGCTTAGTCTAGCGGCGAGACATCTCGTGAAGAGACAGAAGGCAAGGAAGAGCAAGAACGATTATGTCTCCTCCTAAGTCGCCTGTGACTCCAGAGAGAACGACTGGGCAAAGGAGTACGATCTCTCCTTTTACTCTTCTCTATCTCTCCCTCCTAGCCTCCAAAGAGGGGAGGACAATGAAGTGAAGGAGGAGGAGAAGGTACTGTGAAGACCACTTCTACATACTCGGCAGGGGAACCCATCCTCCACAGGGTAGCAGAACACCCATGACCTCCGTAACGGGGCATACAGAAAGAGTATCCACATCCAGCGGTGACATAAAGGCATCATGAACACTTCCTCAAAATAGAGGACATCATCTACAAAGAAAAAGGATTAATCAAAACTCAAAAAAAAAAAAAGAAAGGCTAGTCTGCCAGCAAATAAAGCAGGAGCAGTGGTGTTACCACTGCGACGGCCAGAATTCGATTGAACGTAAATAGCAGCCATCGACCGGCGGTTCTCCACTACTGTCAGGTGGGTAATTACCTGTCCGGTCGTTAACGACCTTGTTAAGGTTTTTCTGCCGTATTTTCCAGCTTGCGCTAGAATATCTCTTATAGTAAAGAATGAGGGTTTGTATTTAGTGTAGGAACAAGTAAGTATTTAATATAACAAAGTTCAAGTTTATTTATCTAAGAAAAAATTTGGAGTTTATGTAATCGTTACAAAATTTTAGTGATATTTGCCTTGATTATTTGCAATAAGTTTGTAGATTTTTGGCTATAATTACATTACTGCAAGACGAAGAATCAATTTTATGTCAATCCGAGACCGGTAACTAGTTTAACTTGTTCTGGCAGATGAAAATGTCTAGAGAAAGTTCCAGAGAGGAGGAAATGTCAATTCCTTTCAGCCTGAAGGCCAGGCTTAATGCTGAGCGATAGCCTTTCACCGCCGAGACCGAAAGGCGCATTTCTTCCCGCAAATACACAAGAAACTCCGCTATTGCTGGAATAGTGGCATCGAGGGGACAGATACCCCTTCCACGACACCAACCACAGAAGACACTCCATTTCGCCTGGTAGACCCCTGCAGATGACTTTCACAAGTGTCGAGACATCCTCTCCGCAACTTGTTGCGAAAAGCCTCTCTCTGTGAGCAGATGCTGGACAGTCTCCAGGCGTGAAGCCGAAACGATGCTATGGCTTTGTGGAAGATGTTGCAGTGTGGTTGCTTGAGTAGCTCGAGTCGTGGAGGAAGCTCTCTCGGGAGTTCCGTCAGGAGCTGCAGAAGGTCCGGGAACCACTCTGCATGATGCCATAGCGGAGCTAATAAGGTCATTGACAGGTTGACCGATAGTCTGGTCTTGTTGAGCACCCTTCTCATCAGACAGAATGGTGGGAAGGCGTAAAGTCTGAGGGCTCTTCTCCGCCCCAGCATGCGACGATTCTCCTACTCGTGGTGGGGTCTCTCCCATTGGTGCGGTGGGAGGTCTCACGGAAAAGCTTCGTCCACAGAAGGAGAGAATGTCTGAGGGGGGGAAGGAGCCTTCTCTACGGACTTCTTAGGAGCCAGTTTGACCCTAGGAGAAGTCACCACAAACTCTACTCCTCTCTTCCTCTTCAGTGGGGTCGTTGGTTTGAGACCCAAATCAGCAAAGGCAGGCTTAACAGCTTGGACAACAGCTCTGATAAGGGACCCAAACCAAGGCTGTCGACTGACAGACGCAGTGTCAGAGACTCCCACTGGAGGGAAGGGGATCGGGTGATCCTTTGGAGTAGACACCACAGGGCCTGCTTGAAAGGAAGAAGAAGATTGGTGCCTAGACCTCTCTGAAGACTTCCCATCCTCCTGCGAGCGCGCTGTTCTGCGCTTGCGGGGGGGGGATCATGAAGATGATGACCTGGTAGTCCGCGCTCCTGAAGACTCGCTCGGCTGCTCGCGCTGCGAAACCTGTCGGGAATCGCGCTTGGGGTCGCGCGATGGACAAATCACAGGTTCGTAAGTGCGGGCGCGCGCCGCCGTAAGGGCGAGCGTTGGCGGCCGGGAGAATGACGGCGCGTAGGGCGAGAAGGTGAGCGATCGCGCACAGGAGAGATAGGGCGTGGGCGCGTAGGTGACCTCTGGCGAGCAGGATCGTGGGCGCCGGGCGCGCTGAAGAGTGCTTGCGCGCAGGCGATGGATCGCGCGGGCGCGCAGGAGATCGCTGGCGCGCAGGAGCGCGGTCTGGAGCGCAGGGCCAGCAGGTGTAGAAGCGCGTACCGGAGGCTGCTCGTGGACGCGTGCAGGAGACTTCTCGTGAGCGCGTGGGCATGTAGTGTCTCGTCCAACCCTGGAATTACACAAAGGCGAGTGCGCACGATGGCGCACAGGCGAGGACTGACGCGTGGGCGAGATCCAAGGGCGCGCAGGTGATCGCGGGCGAGTAGGAGAAGGAAGAATCTTCTTGCCTGAGCCCAGATCCGGGGATCGTGGGCGCGCGGGCGAACGATGGCGTGCGCTGACGCACAGGAGAAGATCGCTAGCGAGCTGGAGATCGTGGGCGCGCAGGAGATCGTGGGCGCGCAGGAGATCGTGGGCGCGCAGGAGATCGTGGGCGCACATGGCGCATGTCAGGAACAGGGAGTGCAGATGTGCGTTGGTGAGTAGGAGATCGCTGGTGCACAGGAGATCGCTGGCGCGTAGGCGAGCAGGAGAGCGCTGACGAACATGAGTACGGTGACGAGCAGGAGAGCACTGACGAGTTGACTCTGCCTCTGCTGCATGAGATCGCTGGCGCGTAGGAAGGACCTCCGCAACAGCAGGAGAGCGCTTGTGCGCTACTGCGCGCGTGCGCGCAGGAGAACGTGGGCACGCAGGTGAAACCTGGAGCTCAAGGGACTTGCTCACATTGTGAGACAAGCCCTTCTTCCCCGAAGGGACCGGAGGCCGTTGGAAAACGGGGTGCGTGGGTGCCCACAGCGCGTCAGCTTCCAGGAACGGAGAAGGAAGATCCACAGGTCTGGCAGGCGTTGGAGATCGCGAACGATCTGCAGAGAGGTCCAGAGATGCAGCTGCAACGGTCGACTCACGTTGAGGAGGAACCTCTGCGGGGGATGTCGAGGGCAAAGAACCGAAGAGGCCCCTCCTAACTCCCTTGTAGGGAGAAGGAAGACCTCTACTGCGGAGAGGAGGGCGAGCCTTGCGGCGAAGACGACCACTAGAAGCAGGAACACCATCATCGGTCCCCCGAAGAGGAGTCTGTCAGTGAACTCCCCCGAGGGGGAGAATCACCCGCAGGAGAGACCGTTGGACTCAGCTCCTCCCTCGAAGGATGTTCGGAGGGGGGAACTGAGCCTTCAGCCACATCAGCAACCAAGGCAGGGGTTTGACCCAACCCGTCGTAAGCCTCTGCCACAACAACGTCGACGATAGACAGAGGATCTACCTCCGCTATCACCGGCGACTGCTTGACAGCTGCTCCCAACTGGATCAAGTCAAACAGGGCTTCCCTGGAGGGCGAACCCTTAAGCCCCAAGGAAGCCCAAAGCTGTAATAAATAATCATTAGACACAGAGTTATTAACATCCTCCCCAGGAGGAGGAGGAGGAGCTCCCTCGCTATGGGAGGCAACTCCCTCTCCCGAACCCCGAGGTTGGTCAACAAAAGAATGGCCTACGCTACCACTCGCCGGCCTCTCACGAGAGACCGATCGAGTGGGAGCTTCGGAGGAGGTTCGGGCAGTGGAAGAAGAGTCCTTGGAACCTTCCTTCTTCAAGGCAACCCCTGAAGGAGAAAGATCCCGCTTAGACTACTTCTTCCGTCACAGGGAAAACCTCTCCCACTGGGAGGTAGACCATTCCCTGCACTCACTGCAAACTTTGTCTCTATCACACCGTTGACCTCTGCAGTACGGTCACAAGGTGTGAGGGTCCGTCTCGACATAAAAGTCCCACAAGGTCGGTCGGGTAAGCCAGGGCACTTCCGCATGATAGAGGTAGAGGCCAACTTCCGAACACACACTGAATGAAAAAGCAAAAAAGATTAAGGCTGTCAATATGCGAGGGTGAGGTAGACACGTCTGACCACCACCCGAGCCATAAGCGAAGTGAATCAGTTCACCGGTGTGTGAGGGGGGAGGGGTAGCTCTACCCCCTCGCTAACTAGCGAGGGGGTAGTTAACCCTCATTAAAAATCTAATGGCTCGTCATTCAGCTACGCCAAAAGTAATACCCCATGTAAATAGCTAAGGTTTGTATTTCGGTTACGGAACAAATAGAATAAAGTGGGTGTGCATACTGTAGTTGGTTGGGACGAGTAAAATCAATTGTCAAATCAAGTTTCTTTATGGTGAAAATTTTGGGGAAATTTATGATACTTTAATTTTTAGCCAAATACATGAACCATATATTTTTCCTAATTGCTATCTTGTGTTTTATGCATTTCTGGCCATACTTATTGGGACAAACCACCCGCTTCTGAGTTTTTGGATCCCCTTATATAAAGACAATTATGAGGGACCCCAGTGGGTAACCAGAATTTTTTTAATGGGAAATGCGATTTGCAGCAATAATAATGGTCAGAAATGCAATATAAACCCAAGATAACCAGTGTGAAAAAAAATATGGTTCATGTAAGTGGATGAGGTTAATATATGATAGTTTAATTGCTAGCGAAAATGAAATTCGCTATACGAAATGGGCGAGTGCTGGCTAGTTTGTTGTTTTTCTCTATATGTTTAATGGGAGCTGAGGCATAATAACTTACGTATCGGTCGATTTAAATGTGAAGTTTGTTTTTTACTCTAAGTCCATTATTTACATTTGAGAGACTGAAGGGGAATTACTGCGCATGCATTTTTTCCCGTGGATTGTGGAGCTTTCTGTGCATTTACAATGACATATTTGTCACGTGGTTTTTTTAAACCAATTAACAGCTTACAATTACTTCTTCATAAGTTCCCGGATGTTGTTCTACAACAGCCATTTTTTTTCCAACCTTCGCCTTCAGTTCTAAGTTAGCCACCATCTCGTAATGATGTCTCGAAGAGTGAACATCAATCTATTTCGAAATTTAGTGTAATTTCGTTTATATCGGCAATTGATTATGATGGAAATGCTTTCCGTTCAGTGTAAAGCTATTATTACTCATGTGAAATTAAAAAATAACAGCGAAATAAGGCCTCAAAGGTCCGATTCTGACTTAATTTTCAGGGAAGGCCAGCACATTTTCTACTGCAAAGCTTTTGTAATGATTGCCAAGAAAACAAAAAAGGCGACGATGTCAATCATAAAGTAAGGAATTAGTTGTGATTAACTTTTTCATAATGAAAGGATTTATTTGAGATATACTTTATCATAATCTAAGGATTTATTTGTGATTTACTTTTAGTTTGTGACCTGGGAAGGAGGTGTCCGGCTAGCGGTTGTGATCTGGGAAGGGGGTTCCGGGAGGCTTGCACCCCCTTCCAGGGGTTGTGACCTGGGAACTGATATAATATGCAAGAGGTTGCAGTGATTAAAAGACAGGTCTTGATGGCTTGGGTGCTAGGTAGAGACTGCCCTTTATTCATAGCTACATGGGACTACATGATACCACATCCCCCTTATCACATACAAAGAATTGATTACACATAATAACTAATCTGGCATATAAGTACAAAGAAATAAACGATGAAAGTTCCATATTCAAACGTATTCCATTGTTTTCATCCCTTCACAATAAACATGCATAGTACAATTTGTGATTGTGGATAATAATATAAACACAATAGCTATTATCTTTGCAGACTTTGGTCAGAATAGTGTTGGTTACAGCAGGGCAGTCATAAATATGAAAATAAATGGCAAATATTTTTTTTTTTTTTTTTTTTTTTTGATGCGAAGAACAACAACACCCAAAATATATTAAAACAAAATGGAAACCTGATACACATGTAACGAGTGTTCGAAATGGAGCCTGTTCTCCAGTCCGAGACTCGTAAATTTTCAAATAAAATTCATTATTCTGAATCACTTATCAGTCCTGAGACGGATAACTTTTCTTGAGTTTCAAACTCTGGTAACGTCCTCCCAGAATTTTCGGTCATGAAACGAGGGGGGGGTTGTATATTATTATTATTTAACTTAACACTTTATGGGAATTTACGGTATGTGACTGCGTTACTTTCAATATATCTGGATGGGGTTTTCACCAGCCGGCCTGACTTGGTATACACCGCTGTCGGGTCTGTAGAGTTATCACTAGTTGCGGGTCTTTGGTGGGTTATTTCGGTCTCACTAGGTGGCGGCAGCGATATATCGGCGGGTCGTGGTGGAGGCTGTGCTGATGATGTTGGAGCCTGCTGCCGGGTGTTGGGCGGTTCTGTGTTTGTCGCGAGCGGTGTCGGACGGATGTGGGACCGGTTCCTCCTGAGACACACTCCGTTTTGGGCTTCCACAATGTATGATTGGGGTTCTTCTGACTTACGTACCACTCTGCCTGGCACCCATGTGTGGCAGGCCTTGTCGAATATTCGGACTGGTTGTTCGGGTTGGAGGTCTGTGAAGTGCCGTTGTGTCCGATTTGGTCCTAGGCGGTCCTGGAGGTGGTTGCGGGTCGTGATGTGTGCGAGATGTGGTTCGTATCTGCCTGGTAGGTCAGTGGTCACATGGCGACCAAACATGAGCTCTGCGGGGCTGGTTGTCTTATTGTCGATCGGGGTGGCCCGTAAGTGGAGTAATGCAGTATGCATATCACCGCCTGTCTCAAGGCATTTTTTGATAATCGCCTTGCATGTTCCAACTGCGCGCTCCGCGAGGCCATTGGACTGAGGGTAATGTGGGCTTGATGTGATGTGCTCAATACCCCAGGCTTTTGTGAAGTCCCTCATGGCTGCTCCCGTGTATTGAGGTCCGTTGTCTGAGACCAGGGTTTTGGGGCATCCGAACAGCGAACACAGGAATTTGAGGTGGTTGGCCACACTTTCAGATGACAGGTTTTTTAGTTCGGTGACTATCGGGAATTTTGTGAAATAATCAGTTGTGATCAGATATGTCTTGTGGCCAATTTGGAAGATGTCCGAAGCGACTTTGAACCAGGGCATTGGGGGAATGTCATGATGCGTGGTTTCACTAGGACTTTGCTGGGGCTGGTACTTCTGGCATATGTCACATGCCCTGACCTTGTCCTCTATATCCTTTGCAATGTTGGGCCAGAATACACACTCCCGTGCCAGGGCTTGTGTTTTTGTGATCCCTTGGTGGGACCGGTGGAGCTGGTCCAATACCCGGCCTCTGACCTCTTTGGGGATGATAACTTGTCGCCCTTTGAATATGACTCCGTCTTCCACGGCAAGGCATTCTCTGTATGAGAAAAACTGGCGGATATCGGGGTGACAGCCTTTTACTGAGGTAGGCCAACCCTCGATGATAGTATGCTTGAGAGTGCGCAGCACTGGGTCGGTGTCAGACCTATGGCGGACCTCTTCCAAAATCTGGGGACCAAATTTTATGAGTGCAACTGATATCACGTCGATGTCATCTAGTTCCAGTCCGTCCACTCGTGTATCCAAAGGGATTTCCTTGTCATTTTGTGGGTTAGGAAGGTGTGATAGGGCGTCGGAGAGTACAAGGGTTCGTCCTTCCTTGTACTTGACCCTCATGTCATACCCCTGCAGTTTCAAGAAGAGACATTGTAGTCTAGGTGGGGCACTGATAAGTGGCTTCTCCCAGATATTAACGAGGGGTTTGTGGTCAGTGACAGCTTCGAAGTCTCTTCCGTATAGGTAGGTATGAAATCGTTGCACACCGTGTACTAGTCCAAGGGCCTCTCGCTCGATATCGCTGTAATTTGCCTGCGTTGGTGTCAGGGCTTTGCTGGCGAAGGCTATTACCTTCCCGTCTTGGATGAGGGCCGCCCCGAGGCCTTTTTGCGATGCATCGACTTCAAGAGTCACGGGTCGAGTTGGGTCATAGTAAGACAGCGTGCTTGATGGTGCTATTTGGCGTTTCAGGTGTTAATAGGTGGATTCATGGTCTTCTTCCCATTGGAAGGGCACATCTTCCTTGATCAGATCTCGAAGTCTTTGTGACTGAGCTGAGTAATGTGGTACATAGGGGCTGAGGTAAGTCATTACTCCCAGAAATCTCTGTAGTTCCTCTTTATTGGAGGGTGACGGCATGCTATGCAGGTCGTGTACCTTTGACAGGTCTGGCATCATGCCCTTGCTGGTATAGCGTGTTCCGAAAAACTCGATTTCTGGTTTTGAAATGGAGCATTTCTTTGAGTTTAGGCTGAGTCCGTGTTGGGCTGCACGCTGCATGAACCCCATCAGGTTTTTGTCGTGTTCCGACTGGTCTTTCCCACATATTGCCACGTCATCAGCGATGCCAACAACACCTGGGAGATTCTCGATGATGGAGTCCATCCTGGCTTGAAATATGTCCTGGCTTACATTCAGCCCGAATGGTAGCCTTGTCCAACAATACCGGCCGTGTGGTGTTCGGAACGTTGTCAGTAGTTGAGAGTCCTCGTGTAGCGGTATACTCCAGTAGCCTGCTTTGGCGTCTAGCTTGGAGAACACTTTCGCTTTGGAGAATACCGGGTTGATCTCTTCTAGAGTGGGAATCTTGTGGGGACATCTTTTGAGGTTTTGGTTGAGCCGCTTGGGGTCCAGGCAGATCCGTAGGCTTCCATCGGGTTTTGTGACATACACAAGGCTGCTACACCAGTCTCTGTGTGCCGTTACGCGTCTGATAACCCCTCTTTCTCCATAGTGTCAAGCTCGGACTTGATGCGGGGCTTCAGGTGGATACTCACCTTACGGGGCGGATCACAGAAAGGTATCGCGTCATCCTTGAGGTGGAGCATCGCGGGCTCTTTTAGTTTGCCGATACAGTCAAACTGTGCTGGGAATTGTGCTTTTAGTTGTTCGACTGACCTAATAGGGCCTTGTTGGCTTGGTTGCTCAGGTATTCCAGTAACGTCGTTGACATTGATATCCACAATACCGAGTTTTTGGCATGAGGGAAGGCCAAGTATGGCTGGACCAGACACATCAACCACGAAGAACTTTTCTTGCGAGAATGCTGGGTTGCTGAGTTTGCGGACGCTGAGCATTAGTGACCCTAGGCAGGGAATATTGTCGCCACTGTATGATGTTAGTCTTACTGATGGTTCTGGGGATAGTACGAGGCTGGTGGGTGCATCACCAAACATTTGCTTGTATGTCCGCAAGGGCAGCGTATTGCCACCGGAACCTGTGTCGATTTTGAGTTTCAGGGGCCCATAGGCTGGGGGGTTTTCATGCTTGACCATGAGCTTTGAGAATGCTTCTCGTTTCAGTGCCACTCCTATGTCGGATATCGTTATCATGTCGAAGTTTGGCATATAATCTCTTTCTTCATCAAGATTAGGGTTTTCATTAACCATGACTTCGTGTTGCCTGTGGTTAGGAGCCCGATTCGGCCGTCGGTAGGAGCGCCCTCTTGTCTTGCTCTGACGTTGTGTCTGTTGCATGTTGTCTCCTGGCATTGTTCTGCCTCCATCAGTTTTGCGGCACATCTTTTTCCAGTGCCCCTTGATGCCACAACCACTGCATCTGTCATTGTAAGCGGGGCATGACCTTATGGGATGGCTAAGCCCACAGTTCCAGCAGGGGTTGTCCGTGGTTTGTAGTTTGTTCCGTGGCTCGTTGCTTTCCCTTCGAATTGCATCCACGTTGGTATGGCTTGTACTTGTGTTCTCAGAGCTCATCTGTATGGAGCGTAATGATGCCGTGGAGGCCGCAATGGCCTCGTATTCCCGACCTCTCTCTAGAACGTTGCTCACAGCATAGCCCTTCGGTTTAGTTAGGAGTTCTTTCCAAAATTCTTCGAATTGTGTTCGTAGTATGGTCATTTCGATAAGTCGTTCGTTGAGTTCTCTGTCTTCAAACTCGCACTTTGTCGCTTTTTCACAGAATCTGGCCAGGAATTGACTGATTGTTTCAGCAGGTTTCTGTTTGGTATTTGCAAATTCGAGGCGGTGAACTCGGAAATTTATTTTGACCGTTGCATCAACCTCACTTTCAATAAGCCTCCATATGTTCTGCGGCACACGTTGCTCCTGTTCAGTGAGGCCGCTCGCCAAGATACGCCTCATGCCCTCATCGCCGAGGGCAATTTTGATTTTAGTTGCTTGCTTGCCCGGGTCTGTGACTTCCTGGTCTTCGAGGTATAAGTTCATGCGCGCCTTGAATGCACGAAATGACTTGGCCAGGGGCTGGTGAGCCCAGTCCATACTTGGGCATTTAGGCTGGGCCATGATTGGATTTGGTTTCGAGTGTTACACAATAGATAGATAGTGATTGGATTAATAACACTGTTTACGGTTCACAAAAAGAGACATATAATAAGAGTATGGAAATCACTACAAAAATTTGTCACTGGTAGTCGGCACGGTTTTCAGTTTTGTTTACACTGCTGAATGTACGTCATTGTTTGGCTCATTTTGTGAAGTAGTGCGCGGATAACAATGGCCAAAATATTTGTAAGTAATCTATTCACAACTTTTTTCACGATTCTCACTGTAATCACGGTGCACTAATGTCCATTCTATGCCATATTCTGACGATATAAGTTATGTACGGTTGTTATCTGGGCCGGTATGACAGTCTTTGTTCAGTTGCCGTTGGGTTTGTTAAGTTCTGTACCCTTTTACAAATCTCAAAAGTTGAATAATCATGTTTTGGCCTATTTTAAACCATTTACATGAACCATATATTTTTCCAACTGGTTATCTTGGGCTTATTTTGCATTTCTGCCCATTATTATTGCTGTAAATCACTCATTTATGACATTTCCCCACCCAATAAAACCCGGTTTTCCACTGGGGTCCCCATAATGGGTGGTTTGCTGCAATAATCATGGTCAGAAATGCATAAAACACAAGATAGCGAGTAGAAAAAATATATGGTTCATGTATTTGGCTAGAAATTAAAAGTATCATATACAGTATTTAAGATGAAAATTAAAATATCACAATTCTCTAAGATTCATTTCATGTCCTTATAAAATTTTCTGCTCCACCATGGATTGTTTTTCTCGGAATTAAACATAAATCTCATTGCTCCTAAGTTCTGGCAAGCGGTACACGGATATACTGCGCACACCAACCCTGTGGGTAACTATTTCGGGGATACATTTTACTTTCGCATGAGCAACAATAGCTATACACCGAACGGAGAACATTTTTATTGTAATCACTTACCAATATGTATGAAATTACACTAATTTTTTAAATAGATTGTACTTCCCTCTTCGAGATGTATTTCTATAATGGTAGTAAAGTTGAAACTGAAGGGGAGGGTGGAAAAAAATGGCTGTTGTGGAACAACATCTGGGAACTTGTGCATAAATATTTGGAAGCTCGAAATTGGTTTAAAAGCCAGGTAATGATTACGCCATACAAAAAACAAAACGGCTCACATAAGCGAAACCAAATAAAGCATGCACAATGCTAATAACTCACCATCAGTCTCCCAAATGTAAACAAAAGAGGGAGTTGGGGTGAAAAACACATCACATTTTCATCAACATGTATGCAAGTTCGTATGCCCCAGCCCCCATTTAACATGGAGAAAAATCCCAAACTAGCCAGCACTCATCCACTTCTTATAGCAAATTCCCATTTCGCTAGTAATTAAAGTAGCATATATTAACCAAAATTTTCTTATCTTTGCCTGAAATAGAATATTACGTAGATAGGTTGGAACTCAGTCTTAAAGGCTACGGATATGGGAGTCTAAGGGGGGTCACAAAGGGGCGGAGTCCCCCGGGAGAGAATGATACAGGTTCTAGGTTAGGTTAGGTGGAGAATCTTAGATCAAAATGTGTTTCACTCTTTAAATGTGGTTATTCAGTCAAATTTTGGAATTTTAAATCTTGTAAAATATGGGTTCCCCCAAATTATTTGCATCAGAACAAGTCTAAGTACCCTTAAATACACCAAGAATACTGTTATCATCAATATTTACCCACATTTTAATTACTGATACTGTCCGCCCCAAACCAACAACAAAGGCTTTGAATAATGAAAACTGTAAAATTATAGAAATAACCTTTTAATAGAAAAGATTTTCCCGTCCGTAACTATAGTAAAATTAAGAAAACTAAGGAGGTAACAGTCAACATTAATTAATTAATTAATTATGGCCGGGACCCCAGAAGGATCATTGAAGAGGCTAACCAAAATATTAAATTTTTTTTTCCCAGATTTGCGATTTTTCCAGCGGTATTATCCAGGGAAATGGAGAGGGAGTCGGAAAATAACAGGTTACACAGTTTGCCTTATTTCACTAAGTATCATGTATTGAACACACAAAAACATTTGATTTCCCACAGTCTAATGCCATAATGCCGACGGAAGTATAAAAAGCCTAAAGGTTAAATTCGTAACTGTCCAAGAGACCATGGGAGAAACGACGAAGACATAACCGGGTACCTTCCTTAAAGGTTAAGCCACACACTAACCATTTCCATTCCATTATTTATGCATAACATATGCATAAGTCTCTTTGACCATAAGAAAAAATGAATTCTCACCAATCTTAATAAGTGTATCAGCAACACATCGATCCCATTTTTGCCCTAAAATGTCTTCGGACTTGGATGTTGCCATTCTTCTAGATCTTCTTAACTCTGACAGTCTGAGCAGAAGCCAGCGAACAATCCAAGTGTGGAGTTTGTCGACTGTCTGTCGGACTGTCTGTGAATCTGTGATACAATACCTAACTACTATAATACTACTACTACTACTAAAAGCACCTGCTGCATAAACAGTGCACATATCGCGCAAATATGATGTGAATTACAGTGAGTAACCTATGCAAGAAATAAACCATACTAAAGAGTTATTTTAACGTCCCTAAATAAGAGCTTGGTCCATTTATTCAAATGTCTTTATTATTGAACAATGACCACGGTCAATCTGAAATGAACATAAAACATATTTAGAATAAATGATGAACAATGTATATAACTCAAATGAACATAAAACATATTAAGAATAAATGATGAACAATGTATATAACTCAATGTTTATAACCCTCTATCTACCCCCAAGTTTTTAAACGGCCTTTTAAAATGTCTCTCGTGCAGGTCGGTTTAAAACTGATGTCAAAACATTGGGTGGCAATTAAACGTCCAAATTATAGGTTCATGAACACTAAACTCCTGTTAGCATGTGAAGGAACGGAAACTTGAAAAACGATTATTGTCATGTGTTGATCATGATGACACTAGCTAGTTCATCTCGAAATCACAGTGCCATGTTGGCGGCCGACGGGTACGATTGGACTTGCGTTGCTCCAAAGTTGGCATGGCAGGAGTTAACTGCAATGGAGAGTTGTGCTATCATTGGGAGGCGGAATCTCTGCTTGATGATTCGCAGTGTTACCGAGGTCGTTGGGATAGCATTCCGGAGCAGCAACATCAAAATGAATGTTAGGGGTAGTACCACTTGGTAACGGCAAAGTGGTCAGTGGAAGAGTACCATGTGTGTCTGGATTTTGGGTTGTCGGAATGGTGTCCTTCGCAATGGTCTCAGACGTTTTAGTGGTCGAAGGATTGGCAATAGGTACAATCTGATTCCGATTATAGTCATCTCTAATTGTACGGACTTCTGGAATATTCCTGACAGGCACATATTGTCTCAAAAACTTCCGGTTCCTTAGCATGACCCTACTAGAGCCATCAACTCTGACGACGTATTGGTCGAATTGGCGGACTTCTATGATGACACCGGTTTTGTCCCATTTCAGGGGGTGATTTCCTGTTTGATTTTGGATGCGAACCCGGTCACCTACGGACAGTGGGGGTAGTCTCTTAGTGTGCTCTGATAAGCGCTCTCCCTGTTTAAGGTGTCAATGTCTTAGGGCCTCCTCTCTTGCATCGAGTGTTTCCTTTCACGTGTCGCGGGGACGGTACCTGCCGGGCGGGACAGGTATGAAGTCTCTGATGGGACGACCAAATACACATATTGCAGGAGATAACTTGGTATCTCTGTCAGGTGTGTTCCTGTATTGGAGCATCGCACGTTAGAATTCATCAGTGTTGAGATCACCGTTACTGCCCGTGTTGTCCGCTAAAAGACGCTTGACAGTTTTGACGCCTATTTCGGCTCTGTAATTACTATGTGGGAAGGCCACAGAGGAAAGGCGGTGATGGACTCCCCAGTCCTTTAAAAACTGCCTAGTTGCCGTCGCTGTAAATTCAGGTCCACCATCAGATGTCAATTCATCCGGAATCTCAAATGTCACAAATGTTCGGCGTAGTGAAGTTATAAGACCCTCTGCACCGTTCGAAGATCGTTCAACTATGGGCCAATTCGAGTATCGATCAACTATAACTAAATATCCAACTCCTCGGTAGTGAAAGTAATCTGCACAAACACATTGGAATGGGTAGTCTGGAGATATACGGGGTGTAGGCAGAGCACTAGGATTCAAAGGCGCGATGCGATTGCAGTGGTTGCATCCAGCTCGAAGTGCTTTTATAGCGGGTGTTATCCCTGGCCAAAACACAGATGACTCTGCTCGCGATACCATAGAGGTAATTCCTTGATGTGCTGAATGAAGAGATGTGAGAATTTCCTGACGAAGGGCTGGAGGAATAACTATACGCTCCTTGTATAGTATCACACCATCAACAGTGTAGAGATGCTCGCGGAATTGAAAATACTCTCGAAGATGTACTGGAAATTCTTGGCGAGACTCTGGTACTCCGCATTCTATAAGGCTGAGCAGTTCATGCATGTTATCGTCACTACTTGTGGCAGTGCGAACTCTGTCCCAGGTGACTGCTCTCACGTTAAGTGAGTCAAGTGAGCATACTGCTGATGCGGTGATACAAGTATCAATATCATTGTCAGTGGAAACAGAATATGCTGATGGCAATTTGTGTAGGGGAACATTTCTCATGGAAGGTACACTGTCAACTGATGCAATGTCATCTTGAAGCGATAGCTTTTCAGATTTTCCAGTTGGGTGGCGCGATACTCCATCTGCAGCGAGATGCTTGACCCCTGGGATATGAATCATGCGAAATCGATAGCGGAGGGACTTTTCCTTCAAGTTTCTGAGACGTGAATTTGATATGTCCTCCAATGATCTGTCACCAAATATTTTCAACAGGGGTTTATGGTCAACTGCGACCACAAGATCTTCACAGCCAAGAACAAAGTATCTTGCCTTATCAAGAGCATCAACGACTGCCAACGCTTCACCTTCAACTGGTGCATATCAAGACTCAGCTGCATGTGTGAACCTACTTCCGACAAGTGTGATCTTCCAACCAGTGCGACAACAAAATGGTCGGTTGTCTGGACAGTCGCAATGTTTCTGGAACAGCCAGAATCCAATTCCTGATTTTGACCAATCGGTGGCGAGACAGGTAGGTTTTGTCTTGTCAAAGATTCGCACGCCTTCTTCAATTTCGTTGATGATGGCAGTTTTAGACTCCTCAAAGAGTGCATTAATATTGTCATTCCGGGTGAATGGTGTTCCTGGTTTCAATAACTGTCTGAATGGTAGCATTTTGTCGGTCATGCTGAAAGCATACGATACTTGGTTTACTAAACCAAACCAAGATCTGACATCGGTGATATTTCTTGGGGTTGGAAAGTCCATAATTGCACTAAGATATCTTGCACATGGGCGAACTGTGTCTGGGGTTATTTCGAATCCAGCGAATTCAGCTGTGTCTTCTGCGAAACGAAATTTGTCAGGGTTGAGTGTTATGCCGTGTCTTCCACATATGTCAAGCCATTGTGCAGCTTGGAAAAAACTCTCCTATATTAAGTCAGACCAAAGAAGAACATCGCAGACACATTTAGTTTTGTTGGGTATCTCGGCAACTATTTCATCATACCATCGAGTATATCCGTCGCCAGAAGCAATATACCCTTGAGGGGCTGTTTTATAACGATAGCGTCCCCAAGGAGTGATAAACGTAGTTAAGTGACGGTCAGATTCCTGAATCGGTACACTGTGGTATCCGTTCCAGGCATCAAAGACGGTTTTCTTTTTTCCTTGTGGTACTGACCTTGCTTGGTGAAATGGAGAAGGCGTATGATGCGTTTCTCTCTTAGCGTGCACATTGAGAGGCTGAAAATCAACTGTTCGTCGAGGTGTGCCATTTTTCTTAGCACATACAACCATCCGATGGCACCAAGTTACTGGTTCTCCGATTGGGACAGGTTCAAGGACACCAAGGCGGACGTCCTGGTCAAGTCCAGCTTTAACTTCCTCTTGCCAGTGTAACGGCACTGGCACTGGTGTGTGACGAGCAACAGGATCAGCATTCGGATCGATCATCAACTTCATTGGGGGTCCATCCATTAGTGGTAACGGTTGGTGGTCACATACGTTGAATGTACTTGATTCGTAGTACTCCAAGAGGTAGTCCTTTAGTTTAGACTGGTTGGACTTGATTGCACTGAACGGTAATTCTGTAGGCGGCGGAGGTGGTAGTTGACGTTTTGGGCAGTCACATTGATTGGCTAGTCCACTAACGCTTCCTACTTCATTGTTGGTGGCATCCGGAGTTTCCGATTGTGTGTCATAGATTTCACCAATAGTCGGAAAACTATCTGATATCATGCCAAGGGCGATGCAGGCTTCCCTACTGATGAAGAGCTCATCCGAGTTGTCGGTGACATATGTCATTTGTCTAGTCTCAACAAGGTTCCCCTGCTCATCTGTTCCTGAGATACAAAGGATTGTGGCACCGAGGATTTTAATGCCTCTGTTATTTGCAGCGTGCATTTTCATAGTTACAGCATGTGTACCAGCTTGAAGGTGGAAACCAAAGGCTTCGTAATCCTCAGGTGATGTTCTGATTGTCATATTTATGAAAGGTTGAGATTTGGAAGGTCTCTTTATCCAAGTATCAGATAAGTTGTCATACAGATGGTGGTCCAAAGCCAATGTCTTGTCAGTGTGTCGTTTAGAGATTGATGATATGCTGCACAAGGTGTTGAACACCGCATTCTCGTAGTCATTGGCATTGTGAGCTCTGGGTTTCACTTTTGGTTTGCCCTTACTACGGCAAACACTCTCGAAGTGATTTTCTCGGTTGCAGTGTTCGCATCTATGACCGTAAGCAAGACATTCTGATTTTCTTGCACGTGCAGGAGTGTTTTTACCATGTCCTTTCTTGCCACAGTATGAGCAGACTTCGTTTTTATCTTTGACAGCGGTTTGTTTTGCTTTTCTGTATGAACTACTGGCTGCTGCTTGGACCTCATGAGAGTCTAATAGTCGGGAGGCAGATCGTTTACCAGATTCTTTAGCTTCGACAAACTGTGCAACTTCTTCTAATGACATGTCCTGATTCTTATTACCAAGTAGATCTAATTGTATTTCAGGGTCACATATGCCGCGTGCTAATACGTCTCTTACTATTGTGTCAGTATAATTTACATCAACGTTGCATCCTGGACATTTCATCAGGAATTTGCAAACACTAGCCTGTCCTATAAGTCGTGCACAGAAACGTCGTACAGGCTCATCACGGTCTTGACGCATGTTGTGTAGAGTCACTCGAGCTACCATGGTGTTTTCCTCTCGAACTGCCAGTTTTTTTATTGCTCCCATCACTTCTACTTCAGTCTTGTTAGTAAGACTGCCACCAGCTGATCGTGTTAAGTCTTTTCGAAGTTGTTCTTTGCAGCATTCTAGAAGCTGTACCACTCGATCACGGCCCTCAATTTTAGTTGCGTCTACATAGTCAGACCATCGTGATTGAAAATATGCCCATTCTTCACTTGTTCCCGCTGTCGATATTGTGGGTCTTTTAACTCTTTCTACTTTGGCAGCTTGTCCAGGAGCATGTGTGGTGCAATGAGCAGTTATGAGTGCAGCTACGATGGCGGCCTCAAGGTCGTCCGTGACGTAATCACAGCCTGGTATTGGACATCCTACTGCTGGCATTTTGATTAGTTCTTAGGATTTAGTCATTCACAATATCTGTTATCCTGAATCCATCTCTGGCCGTGGTCATAAATAAGAGCTTGGTCCATTTATTTTGTTTTCTGAAGAGGAAGGGAGATGGTCCTTTCGAAAGCTAAATTGACCGTGGTCATAAATAAGAGCTTGGTCCATTTATTCAAATGTCTTTATTATTGAACAATGACCATGGTCAATCTGAAATGAACATAAAACATATTTAGAATAAATGATGAACAATGTATATAACTCAAATGAACATAAAACATATGAAGAATAAATGATGAACAATGTATATAACTCAATGTTTATAACCCTCTAGTCCCAAATTATGGTAATTAGGAGACCAATCTATTAATTTGTAAAATCTTAGGAAATAGTTAGTGGCAATCAATCAATCAACCTAAGTCGAAAAACGAATCTGCAAGAGTTCTTTCTATCTTTTCAAATTGCCACAGCCCATAGATGGAACAGTTATATTCACGTCCCATATTATGATAATAATATGTTTATTTGTAAGAGTAGGATTTTGCTAATCCTGAGAGATAATTTAGATAGTGGTATACCTAAGTCGAACCATTAATCTATGAGAGTTCTTTCTTTCTTTCTTTCTTTTTTTTTTTTTTTTTTTTTTTTTTTTTTTTTTTTTTTTTTTTTGTAGATTGCCACAGCCCACTTTCATTAAGTATCATGTATTGAACACACAAAAACATTTGATTTTCCACAAAATTATGATAATTATGATAATTAAGAGACCAATATATTAATTTGTAAGAGTGGGATGTTGTAAAATCCTTAGAGATAGTTGGTGGTATACCTAAGTCGAGCCACAAATCTGGGAGAGTTCTTTCTTTCTTTGCAGATTGGCACAGTCCATGGATGGAACAGTTATATTCACGTCTCATATGATGATTAAGAGACCAATCTATTAATGTGTAAGAGTGGGATGTTGCAAAATCCTTAGAAATAGTTGATGATCAATGAATCTGCAAGAGTTCTTTTATTCTTTGCAGATTGCCACAGTTCATGGATGGAACAGTTTTATTTCACGCCCTACATTATGAAAATTATTATTCTTATCGTCATCATTATTATAATTTTCATTATTATTATTATTATTACTATTTCCTCTTATTATTATTATTATTATTATTATTATTATTATCATTATTGTTATTATTATTATTATTATTATTATTATTATTAATGAGCCAATCTTTTGTGCAATTGAAGAAGACAGGAACCTAATGTGTTTCTCAAAAGTAAATTTGCTGTCGAGAATCACACCTAAAATTCTAAAAGAGTCATACAAAGTTAAAGAAACATTATCAATGCCGAGGTCCAGATGTTGAGGAACCACAGCCCTTGACCTATTTACAATCATACTTTGAGTTTTGTTAGGATTTGATTTCATCCCCCATAATTTGCACCATGCCTTAAATTTAGCTAGATCTCTATTAAGGGATTCAGCCACCCTAGATCTACATTGAGGAGATGAAATTGATGCAAAGAGAGTATCATCATCTGCATATACAACAAGCTTGTTTTCTAAGCCAAACCACATGTCATGTGTAGGCTATATACTGTAGTATGAAAAGTAATGGGCCAAGAACACTACCCTAAGGAACACCAGATATCATATTCTTATACATCAACCACAACACTTTGCGACCTATTACTTGAATATTTAATTGGTGCTAAGAAAAGACCCACCAACTCCCAATTGTTTGAGTTTGAAAACAAGGGCCTTATGATTATCACTGTCAAAGGCAGCACTAAAATCAAAGCCAATCATGCGATCTTCCTGACCACAACCAAGGGATTTCTGTACAGCATTGGAGATTGTAGGAAGGGCATCACATGCTCCAAGGCCTTTACGAAAACCAAATTGCAAACTAGGGAACAGATAAGTACCTTCAGCAAACCTACTACGACGTTTTGCCAAAAGACATTAAAAAAAACGTTAGATAACATGGGAGTTATGGAAATTCAGCGGTAATCAGTTGGACTTGAGCTACCACAAACACATTTGCATAGTAGAGTAACATTACCAATTCTCCAACAAGTGCTAAAACCTCCCCTTCTTGCTAACTTGGGCAAAATAACAGATAACTTTGCAGGTAAGAAATCTGCAGTTTAAGAAAGAAAAAAAAAATGGAAAAATACCATTTAGATCTACACCTCCATGAGCATCAAGGTCCATCAGAAAAGCTTTTAATTCACCGAGATCGAACAGCTAAACTAGTTAGTTTAGCCTCAAGAAAACAGGAATGAGGAAGTTCGAGTTTCTCATTACTCTGCTCACTGTCATACATATCTCCCAAAAAGGGTTGCCGTTTCCTTTGGACTGTGAGTAACAGAGCCATCTGGTGTGAGTACAGGAGGAACTGTGGCATCCACACTAAAGAGTGCAGATATAAGGGTAGTTCACCGCTTATGCTCCTGGTTTGTACCAGAAAGGGTTTCTTTTATGATTAAATTTTATTCCTTGTCGTTTGAAACATAAACTCTCTGGGCAAAAGCTTTAAGCTGAGTATAATTATCCCAGGTCAAATCTGATCTGTTACCCTTCCAGAGATGATAGACCTCCTGCTTCTCCTAATAAGCACATCTACATTCATCATTGAGACTAATCTATTAATTTGCAAGAGTAGGATGTTGCAAAATCCTTTGAGATAATTCGTGGTATACTAAGTCGAGCCATGAATCTACAAAAGTTCTTTCTTTCGTTGTAGATTGCCACAGCACATGGATGGAACAGTTATTTTCACGTCCCAAATTATGATAATTAAGAGACCAAACTATTAACTTGTAGGAGTGAGATGTTACAAAACCCTTAGAGATAGTTGGTGGCATACCTAAGTCAAGCAATGGATCTGCAAGAGATCTTTCTATCTTTTCAAATTGCCACAGCCCATTGATAGAACAGTTATTTCCACGTCCCAAATCATGTTAATGAAGAGACCAATCTATTAATTTGTAGGAGTGAGATGTTACAAAATCCTAAGAGATAGTTGGTGGTATACCTAAGTCAGGCTATAAATCTGCAAGAGTTCTATCTATCTTTGCAAATTTCCACAGCCCATTGATAAAATAGTTATTTTCACGTCCCAAAATATGATAAGTAAGAGACCAATCTACTAATTTGTCAGAGTGAGATGTTGCAAAATCCTAGGAGATAGTTGGTGGCATACCTAAGTCAAGCCATGAATCTACAAGAGTTCTTTCTTTTTTTACAAATTGCTACAGCCCATTGATAGAATAGTTATTTTCACGTCCAAATTATGATAATTAAGAGACCAATCAATTAATTTGTCAGTGTGAGATGTTGCAAAATCCTTAGAGATAGTCGGTGGCATACCTAAGTCAATCCATGAATCTGCAAGGGTTCTTTCTTTGCAAACTGCCACAGCCCATTGATAGAACAGATATTTTCACCTCCCAAATTATGATAATTAAGAGACTAATCTATTAATTTGTAAGAGTGAGATGTTGCAAAATCCTTAGAAATAATTAGTGGCATTGTAAGGACACCGATCCCTTTGTTGTCCAGAAAATCGACAAACTACTTATTTATTTGAATTCTCTTTTCGCCACACTATGGTTTCCCATGTATATATATTCCGCTCTACCAGAGCTACATTTCGACATATGTATCATTTCATGTTTCTGTTAACCCATAATTCATATAAATGTAAGTGTAAGAAAACACATATATTTTGGCGGGCACTTCAATCTGATTTGGCGCCAGCGTCATCCTACCTTTCCGTCCGCACCTTGTAATATACTCCCATGCACATTCAAATAAAGTATCAGTTGATCTTGGTGACGCTTGTCTCACTATCCTTACAACTGGTGACCCCGGAGTTGAAAGTAGCATCAGCGGTTTTGGCTTTGCCATTAACGGACTTATTACGGCCGTGCTACCTTCTCCATACTCCGTTACCTTAGGCACGAGCCTGCCTTTGGTTCTCCCACACTTCGGTGAACGTAAGGCAGTAGGATGAGCTTAACCGACATATCAACTTCTCACCTCTTCGCCGACTCGTCGTCCGGCCACGATGCAGGAAGCAACACGCCCATCGCACCCAACGGCCTCGCCTCCACGCCCAAAGTCAAACTGCCGCCCTTTTCTCAACACAACACCGCTTACTGGTTCCTGAGAGCAGACGTACTCTTCCGCGTCGCTAGACTCAGCGACTCCTGCGCCAAGGCCGACATCGTTCTCACCTCCATACCTGAAGAGGTATTCGACAAGATTTCCCCATGGCTCGACGCCCAGGCCGGCCAAGTTTCATACGACGACCTGAGAACAAAACTCATCGGTATCTACTCCCTCTCCGTCTCAGCAAGGGCACAGAAAGTACTGGACCTCGCCGGCAAGCCCATGGGTGACACCTCTCCTGTCGAGGCATGGGACGAGCTAACCGGCCTGCTTATGCTCCCCGAAACAGACAGCAACGGCCGACGACGTGAGATTAGCTTATCTCACGAAATTTTTCTTCGACGCCTACCACAGGACGTACGGGCCCAATTGACAGACGCCGACACGCTCCCGATGAACGAACTCCTGTCGAAGGCTCAGAAGCTCCACGAGGCCTCCAAAGCATCTCGCCTCGGAGCATCATCGTCAACACCACCTCCGTTCTCCTCCTTCAGCAGCTGCTCTTCCATAGACTCCTCGGCAATGGCCCTTGAGGACGACGAGATCAACATTCTATCAAGAATGAAACCACCGCAACCGATGCGACCAAACCCTAGGCCTAACCCAGCATGGTGCTTCTACCACCAACAGTTCGGCAGTGACGCCAAGAAATGTAGAGCATCATGCAGTTTCCCTAGAAGATGACGCCAGAAGCATCCACCTGCCACCATCGCAGCCGCAGTTAACCAACACAAGAATGGTTTCTATATCCTCGATACCATTTCCAACCGTAGACTCATGGTGGACACCGGCTCAATGCAGTCAACGTTCCCTCCTTCAAAGTCCGACCTAGACCATGGTCCCGACAAAAACGCTCCCTCACTCATCGCCGCCAACGGATCTCCCATACGGTGCTATGGGATCAAGACCCTGAAGATATCTATCATGGGCCGTTCGTATTCTTGGCCCTTCACTATCGCTGACGTCAATCGCCCCCTCCTCGGTGCGGATTTCCTCGCCCACCATGGACTCCTCGTCTATGTCGCTAACAGACGTCTCATCGACACGGGAACCTGCCAGTCCCGCGCCCTAGAACACGGCCCTGCAACAATGTCCGTATCCGCCGTAACGACGCACCCCTACGCTGACCTCCTACGAGAATTTCCCGAGGTTTTCAAGCCCGAGCTCCGGCACTCGCCAGGTTCCCCGTCCAAGCATGGTATCTACCACCACATCACAACGACAGGACCTCCCACTCACGCCAAATTCCGCCGCCTCCCGCCCCAGAAACTGAAGGATGCCAAACGCGCCTTCGAGGACATGGAACGCATGGGTATCTGTAAGAAAGCATCGAGCCCCTGGGCATCATCCCTGCACATGGTTAAAAAGCCGGACGGGTCCTGGAGACCTTGCGGAGACTACAGGCTCCTCAACCTCATCACAACGCCCGATCATTACCCGCTGCCCAACATGCAGGACCTAACGAACGCATTGCACGGCGCAAAGTATTTTACCAAGATGGACCTCCTCAAGTCTTATTTCCAGGTCCCCCTATTCCCGGAAGACATCCCGAAAACTGCCATTGTAACGCCGTTTTGATCCTACACCTTCGCATACTCAACCTTCGGTCTACGCAACGCCGGGGCGACCTTCCAAAGACTAATGGATAGCATTCTGGGTGACCTACCTTTCTGCGTCTGCTACGTCGACGACATCCTGATATTCTCGAAAACCAAGGAGGAACACCGGGGGCACGTCCGCACCGTACTCAGACGCCTACAGGAGAACGGCCTGGTCGTACGCTTCGACAAATGCACGTTCGGTGGGGAGGGGGTGGATTTCCTTGGTCACCGCGTATCCTCGCGCGGGGTAAAACCCATGACAACCAAGGTCGACGCCATCAGGAAGTTCCTAATGCCTACGACCATCCGCCAACTTCAGGAGTTCCTGGGAATGGTAAATTACTACAGGCGCTTCATCCCCAACATCGCACAAACCCTGTCACCCCTCGACGACGTCCTAAAAGGGAAAGCAAAAAAACTCGAGTGGGGTTTGCCCCAGCAACAGGCATTCGCTCGGACGAAGGATGCCCTTGCGAATGCCACCACCCTGGCTCATTTCGACGACAACGCGCCCCTGCGACTAACGACCGACGCCAGCAACGTCGCCTGTGGGGCTGTGCTAGAGCAACTCGTCGATGGTTCTCCTCGACCGCTGGCATTCTTCAGCTAGAAATTGAAACCCGCCGAAACAAGATACAGCACCTTCGATAGGGAACTCCTCGCCGTCTACCTCGCCGTCCGCCACTTCAGGCACATCTTGGAGGGTACCCCCTTCACAATCGCGACGGACCATCAACCCCTCGTACACGCCTTCACGAAATCGACGGACGCATGGTCCTCCCGACAACAACGTCATCTCGCATCAATCGCCGAATTCGGGTACACCATACGTTACGTCCCAGGAAAGAAAAACCCAGTCGCGGACGCCCTTTCAAGGATCGAAATTGACGCGATCCACCTGGGAATCGACTACGCCAATCTCGCAACCGAACAACGCACAGACCGAGAAGCACAGGATCACCTGACGGGGCCATCCGTGCTCAAGATAAGTGCGATTCCCCTCGGACCAGCAGGAGTAACTATTCTTTGCAACACCAGCACGGGCCGCCCACGTCCCTGGGTACCAGCCTCCTGCAGAAGGAAAATATTCAACATCATCCATGGACTTTCACACCCCTCAGGACGCACCACCGCTCGCCTTCTGTCTGAAAAGTTTGTCTGGCCAGGGATAAAAAAGGACGCCCGGGAATGGGCGAAATCATGCATCAACTGCCAGTCAAGCAAGGTCAGCCGTCACACCGAATCGGGGGTAGGCGATTTTCCCCAGCCAAAAAGACGTTTCGGCCATATACACATCGACGTCGTGGGACCATTGCCCCCTTCTGGATCTGCTCGCTACCTACTTACGATCATCGATTGCTCCACGAGGTGGTTGGAGGCATCGCCGATGACCAAAGCTATGCCTCAAGCATGCGCCGAAGCCCTCCTGTCAAGCTGGGTGAGCAGGTTCGGCGTTCCTGACGACATCACGACAGACAGAGGCCCCGCTTTCCTCTCAGAAATATGGCTCGCTTTGACGAACCTGATGGGGACGACGCTCCACAGCACCACGGCATACAACCCCGCGGCAAACGGCATGGTCGAAAGAACTCACCGCGCCCTCAAGGCGTCCCTGATGGCGAGCTGCACCGACAGGGACTGGAAATCACAACTTCCTTGGGTACTCCTCGGCCTTCGCACCGCCCCTCACGCAGACGGCGAACTTTCGCCCGCCGAAAAGGTTTACGGGGAAGCGCTTGCAGTTCCTGGCGAATTCTTTCCCTCATCAACCGACGACACGCAGCTGGATCACCTAAGGGACATCGCCAGGAAGTTCAGGCCGTGTCTCAAAACTTACCAGGACAGAACCAAGCACTTCAAGCCAAAAAGCCTGGATGACTGCAGGTACGTTTTCGTCCGTGTCAACGCTCATCGACAACCACTGACTAGACCTTATCGAGGTCCCTACCGGGTAATTAAAAAGACAACGAAAGCCTTCCTTCTCGACGTCCATGGCCAAGAGGACTGGGTCTCAATAGACTGCGTGAAACCAGCGTTTCTCGAAGGAAGCCACACCGCCTCCGCCGGACCTGGCAGATCCAGAGTTCCGTCTCAAAACAAGCCGCCCAACGAAAGAAAAATCATCAAACGACGACAAGAGGAAGAGATCCTTACACCGACCGCCAGCCCGCCCCTCCGTTCAAGAACAAGAGGAACCCTCCGACGCCCGAAAAGATACGAAGATTGATCATCAGCCATCTACGCCGCCCGATGTCTTGGGGGGGGGGGAGTACTTGTAAGGACACCGATCCCTTCGTCGTCCAGAAAATCGACAAACTACTTATTTATTTGAATTCTTTTTTCACCACACTATGGTTTCCCATGTATATATATTCCGTTCTACCAGAGCTACATTTCGACATGTGTATCATTTCATAACATGTTTCTGTTAACCCATAATTCATATAAATGTAAGTGTAAGAAAACACATATATTTTGGCAGGCACTTCAATCTGATTTGGCGCCAGCGTCATCCTACCTTTCCATCCGCACCTTGTAATATACTCCCATGCACATTCGAATAAAGTATCAATTGATCTTGGTGACGCTTGTCTCACTGTCCTTACAGCATATGTAAGTCAAGCCATGGATCTGCAAGAGTTCTTTCTTTCTTTCCAAATTGCCACAGCCCATTGATAGAATAGTTATTTTCACGTCCAAATTATGATAATTAAGAGACCATCCTATTAATTTGTCAGTGTGAGATGTTGCAAAAACCTTAGAGATAATTAGTGGCATACCTAAGTCAAGCCATGAATCTGTAAGAGTTCTTTCTTTCTTTCCAAATTGCCACAGCCCAATGATAGAACAGATATTTTCACCTCCCAAATTATGATAATTTAGAGACTAATCTATTAATTTGTAAGAGTGAGATGTTGCAAAATCCTTAGAAATAATTAGTGGCATACGTAAGTCAACCCATCGATCTGCAAGAGTTTTTTCTTTCTTTGCAAATTGCCACAGCCCAATGATAGAATAGTTATTTTCACGCCCAAATTATGATAATTAAGAGACCAACCTATTAATTTGTAAGAGTGAGATGTTGCAAAATCCTTAGAGATAATTAGTGGCATCCTAAGTCAAGGCATAAATCTGCAAGAGTTCTTTCTTTCTTTACAAATTGCCACAGCCCAATGATAGAACAGATATTTTCACCTCCTAAATTATGATAATTAAGAGACTAATCTATTAATTTGTAAGAGTGAGATGTTGCAAAATCCTTAGTGATAATTAGTGGCATACGTAAGTCAAGCCATGGATCTGCAAGAGTTCTTTCTTTCTTTCCAAATTGCCACAGCCCAATGATAGAATAGTTAATCTTACGTCCCAAATTATGATAATTAAGAGACCAATCTGCTAATTTGTCAGTGTGAGATGTTGCAAAATCCTTATAGATAGTCGGTGGCATACCTAAATCGAGCCATGAATCTACAAGAGTTCTTTCTTTCTTTCCAAATTGCCACAGCCCGGGAGTTGATGCGGAAAGTCAATTGGGAAATGTTCAAGGTCCTTGCCCACTGAGAGAGAGAGGTACAACGACTTCGAAGATTTGATAATATACACTTCTTGCACACTGGTACGGTATCTGAAGGAGATTCAGAAGGTCGCCATTCCCAGGTACTCCAACTTTAAGTTGCCAACATCTCTTAAGCCATCCTGACTCTGCAATAGCATAGGCCTTATGTTGAAGAATGATAGCATCTCCATGCCCGCAACGCATATTGTGCCCCTGTATCGGCAACGGCACTTACATTCATGAACCTGGGCCCCTTCACCTCCGCCACTTTAACCTTGACAGTGGGTTGTGAGAGGCACTGAGTTGGAGTAACAATTGCCCCTGTCACTAACAAGGCCATGGTTCAGCAATATCTCTTGATATGGCCAGTCTTCTGGCAGTTATGGCAAACAAGAGACCTCGCCAGATATACGTTTTTCTCTGGGGTCGTGACTCCCTCGACATTTTCTGCACATTCGTTTAGCAGTGATGAGGAATGGTGACGGATGGCTTCTCACCGCATGTATGATAGCCGACTCATGGGTGGCACTGGTGCTACTGTCAACATCAACTGACGCCGTAGTGGTTTGCGGACTGTGGACAGACGTAGCACGCAGAATCACCCAGAAATCTGGGCAAAAGGTAAACAGCCAAGAGAACTGGGTAGTGGGCACCACCCCTCGATTTTTTATTTTTTTATTCTGGGCAAGGGAACCCAGCTAAAACCTCAAATTTTCCTTTTATCTTCTCTTGCCTTGAGCTTGCTGAATAAACAAGTAATGAAAATCATCAGAAATAATAAATAGCTCTATCTTCTTTAGATAAGATCTCTTCAAGCTTAAGTAAACTTTAAGAACATTAGGCTGGTAACAGGACACGGTGTAAAAAATATAATGAAAGAGGCTTATCAACAAAAACAAATATTAAAAAAAGGGAAGAACAAAGAAAATGTCAAGTACAGTACATCAGTGAGAAAATTTCTATTGCAAGAGGAAAAAACTAGTATCCCTTGACACTTGAACCTCACAATAACAAGTTTAACAAATGATAGAAAAAAACTGCCCACACATTGGACACTATATGAATAGAGCACAAAGTCCCCGGGAACGAGTAATTCGGTTTGTATTCATTTCGTGAATAAAACATCACTCACCCCATTTCAATATTGTTTATAGATATGAGTGTGAAGCATAGAATTGTCCTTCTTCTCCTACACACTTACTAGAAGAATAAAGATTCTTCACAAATATTTCATCACAGCCAGGCTAATTCACAATAGATTGTCAATATGAAATTTCAAATGCTTCACATGGCGCTCAAAATACAATTGTACTTGTATTTTATAAGCTTTGTATACTGAACAACACAGACGTTCCACAGAGGCTAACTCTCTCTAAGTTTTTTCACATTATAAACTACACTCCAATAAGCAAAGTATACGTCTCTTGTTTGTGTTTACTTGTGTTTTATAAAGTGCAGCTTGAATTTATATAAGAGTACAGTCAGCAGGTAAAACACTTTCAATCAGAAAGGATATGACCCCACAATATATTTCTAGAATATGATCTGACACTGTGTTCAGGGCACCGTTACTCTCGACAAGATTTGGGTTTATCACATATCACTTGGACATAGCCAGTTATAGTCTGACCAGCGAAGTAAACAGGTGCAGGATTCTGAAATATTACTCCAGTACTAGTTAGCATTGTTACTCCCACATTCTAATGCTTGTAACAGCTATTCTTTCACATATCTACTTGACTCCCTACTGAGTGTGGGGTATTGTTGGAATTACCTATTAACGTTTCACAAAACTCACCCCTTTACCCCCATTGACGTACCGGTACGTCCTTGCAAAAAAACTGCTATTTACATTTTTTTCCTAATTTTGATAATATTTTGAGAAACTTCAGGCATTTTCCAAGAGAATGAGACCAACCTGACCTCTCTATGATGAAAATTAAGGCTATTATAGCAATTTTAAAAATATTTACTGCAAAATGTGCTTGAAAAAAATAACCCCTGGGGGTTAAGGGCTGGAAAGTTCCAAATAGCCTGGGGGTAAAAGGGTTAAGAGAAACAATAACAGATTAAGTTATATTTTTGGGGGCGCTTAGGGCTTACTAACTAAAATTTACAATGAATTTAAATGAAAATTTTGAACGTAACCTGTATTATTCGTAACACAAACCATAAAGTTTTTTTTTTTCTACACAAACCCTTATTCACTGTAGTGCAACTTCCATGTCTTGTTGCCATCTTTGCTGCTGCATTCCACAGGCTTCCTGCCTGGCCACTTCAAATGCACAACACATTGCTCGTAAGCTATTAATACTCGTGAAAGACCCACATTATTGGAATATTTGTCTTTTTAACACTTGATCCCCCAGACCTACTATGAGCTTCCTTAATAATATACATTCTGAAAGGTTAAAATCACAATTAGGACACTAAAACCCACAATCTGTGGCCTTTTGAGAGCAACGCATGAAAAAATCACTGACACTCTTATTGTGGCCCTGCGCCACATTGAAAAACTTAAACCACTGCACTGCTTGGTTCGTTGCATGGAAAACAAGGTTGGAAATGGCATCCAATGCTTCCTCAGTCGTAAAGGCATTCCAAACTTCTGTGCTGTACCTGGCTTCAAGGGCACGCTTCACCACCGGTGTTCAGTACAGTCTCACATTTTGCATGGCCTCGTTGGCTGGCACCTTGCAAAGTTGCAGCCAACACTCTATTGATCTTCGCCATGATCGGAACGTGGCCGTTGACATCTCCATCTCGCAATTTTCAGGGACTGTGGATGCTGGGACCCTAACCGGGAACCCCGTGTTCCAGATGAGGCAGAATTAGCAAGGCCGGTCTGGAGGGCCTCGATTGCACGTTGCTGTTGCACCATCCATAACTGTGCATGTGTGGCGTCACGAAGGGCCGGTTGGTTGGGATTCCTCAGGCTAGCAGATCTCCGGGTAGGAACTGTAGGTCTTCGTATGGTCAGCATGTTGGCCATTTAAGAGTATAAGTAACTCACTGTGCCATGTAAAATGTTTAGGACTGAAGGCTGGCAATGAGACACAGAATTTTCGGTGAGGAGTATAATATGAGACGGTGATTCTCTTACAAGATCCGTATACAGACTGACTCACCTGCATCAGCATGTAATGCATGAGTCAGGAATAGTTCCCTTCCTACGTAGGGAGAACACATGCTTACATTATAATCTTATACAGAGTAAAGGCCGATTCACACGACCCGTTTTCTTTCCGACAGGCGCGCGGTTTTCATTGTTTACTTAGACTGTCACGTGAGGACCGAGTAAATTACGATAATTTTGACACTATAAGATGTTGGTTGATAACTGTCTTGATAAAATAAGTTATGCAACTTCATAATGCTTTATGCACCATGCCAAGAATATTAAAATTGCGATAAACTCACCTGTTTTATTTAATGCCTCTCCAGTCATTTTCCATATCTTTTATTTATGTAAATTATTTTTATACAACTTATTTGCCATATCAAACATCTCCTCATACCCTTGAAAAAGTTCAATTAACCTCTAATACATGGTGTCAACAACAAACTAACTAATTTCTATGACTCTATACTATGAGGAAAAGTCGGGGTTGTAGGCCACGAAACGAACGGGTACAATACAGGTCCTCGTTCACACAAAACATCATCCACCCGTTGGTTGGGACGGGTGGCTAACGTCCGTCAAACCGGACGAGGTTTCTTGGAAAGAAAGCCGGGCCGACTCGGACGGCTGACGTCCGAGGGCTGCTGTCAGCCTAACGGGTCGTGTGAACAGTTGCATTTGAATACACGCAAGAAAACTAGATGCCGGTTAACCGACGGGCAGCCTGTCGGAAAGAAAATGGGTCGTGTGAATCGGCCTTAATAAAGACAATGTTGAATGGGATTTGTGGTACTTTACTTCTACTTTAGGGGCTACTTTTCTGCTCCTATACTGTACTGCAGGGGAACCTGACTCTCTACAGGACCTTTCGTAATTCATCTAATTGTACACAATCCAAAGCAGTCAGCATTTCCCATTGAATATTGCTCGTTTATTGTCAAATCCACATTACCGACACACTTAAAAACTAGAGCAGGCACTCGGTAGAGCGCATACCTTTGCCAACGGCTGCGTAATGAAAAAACTCATACTTTTTGCAAGTTCATTGATCCCATTGACCTTTGACCCAGCCACTAAAAACGGTAATGGCATTATATCATGATGTTTATTACAAAATGGGCAATTGAACTATGCACATTTTTGGCACTACTTTCATGCAACTCAGATGAAAATTAGCCACAATATGGCAAATAGACTTTTTGACCTTTCCGTAACCTTGGCCTTGACGTTTGACCAAATCACTCCAAAAATCTAATAAAATTGTCCTTCAATCATGGCCGATCATCTCACCAAATTTTATGAGATTCGGTCAAATAGTTTTTTAGTTATGTGCATCACAACAAAGACAGACATACAAACAAATAAATATACGCCTATCGAAAGTAACGAGAAAGTCTTCAGTTTCTTCTTGAAAGCCTTAATATCTTCAGTCTTTTGGATGTCTAGTGGGAGCTTATTGTATATTCTTGGGGTGGCATATTTGAAAGCTCTAGAAACTACAGGAGTACCGTCATACGGTTTACCATAAACTGTTTCAAAGTTTTCGTAAATTCCAAGCTTTATACCACGAAAACATTTTAATTTCTTTATATTAGACATTTATCCAAAGAAAAGGCTGGTTGTATTTCTTTGAAAATTTTCCTTTTTTCGTTTTCATTCTATCTAGTGTACTATTATTTTATAGGAACAATTTATCTTGCCAATTAAAACCTCAGCTTTGTTTGCAACATATATTACATTTAGAACCGGTAAAATTATTGAAAAATTATTTGTTAATCATGTCACATTCTAATATTAGCCTACAAATGATATTGAGTAGCAACCAAATTAGATTGTAATTCCATTTAAATTTCAACTTTCAATGAAAAGGAGTTTTGCCTCAGACACTAAACGGAAAAAGCTAACTGATAAAACAGCTATATCAACACATGGTTTAATCTCCTTGAATGGTCTTATCGAAATATATTCATCAAAGTAAACAACAGGAAAACAGCAGGAATATGCACACCAAAAGATCATGAATAAACATTATGAAAACCGAATAATACTGATATTTCCATCTGAGATTGGTACATACATATACCAAGGGAGAGAGGGGGACGGCTGAAATTGACTGCAGTAGTAAATCGAAAATAGTTGGTCTTTATAGATTGTATTATAATATTGGACATATATATATATATATATATATATATATATGAGAGAGAGAGAGAGAGAGAGAGAGAGAGAGAGAGAGAGAGAGAGAGAGAGAGAGAGAGAGAGAGAGAGAGAGAGAGGAGATTTCATTTCCCAAAATATCTGTAAGAATGCTCTATACCTACACCTTAGAAAAACTTTAACATTACGCTAATTGCTAAAAGGGAGACACAAATGATCTGAAGAATTACTGCCCAATGAGTTTACTCTTAGTAAAATGTAAAATATTTACAAAGATCATATTAGGCCGAATGGAAAGACAGATAGATAGGTCTTAATCAACCAAGAGAGTAGGCAAGCTTTAGAAGTGGGTATTCAACGATTGACTATATCCATGTAGTTAACCAGCTAATGAAAAATCAACAGGGTATGACAAACCACCATGTATGACCTTTTTAGGCTATGAGTAAGCTTATGAAAATCCTTTAAAGATAAGGATTAGAAGAATATTATGTTAGAACTCTTGAAGATACTTATACTGGAATTACAATTACCTTAAATCTACATAAAGATAGAGTAAATTCCGATCAAGAAAGGAGTTAGACAGGAAGACCGTATCTCTCTTATATTATGCACAACGTGCCTAAAAGTTTTTAAGAATTTAGATTGGGAAACTGTAGGAATTAACAGACATCAGTTCTCTTTAGTGAATCATGGGAGGAATTGTAAAAGATGATAGCATATTTGAATAGAAAATGATGAAATATGGGACGGAAAATGAATATGAGTAAAACTAGGATAATGTTCAATGAAAATTTTGAGACAGCAAATACGGGTTATGGATGAACCTCTAGAGCAGTGTTTCCCAACCTTTTTTAAATGATTACCCCAAAAAATTTTTCCCAACTAATCAATTACCCCATTGAACATATACCCGGTAACATCGGTTGTTTTTTTGCAGCCACCTGATGAACTGTATGGATCATGTAGCCCGCTATTGGCTGCTTGTAGTTAAGGATCCAAAACAAATGCAAACTTTTCCAGCAATGTTAAAATTATTGAGTTTTCCTATAAAATAATTATTGCAGATTTTGTGTATGAATTATGGCAATTATCATGGGAATGTGAATAACTCAATTTCAGAACACCTTGATTACCCCAAAAATACGGGTCCATTACCCCACTGGGGTAATTTACCCCAGGGTTGGGAAACACTGCTCTAGAGATTGCAAAGGAATATGATGCCAAAATTAAAAGAAGGACAAGCATATGATGGAGAGCTTTTGGTAAACAAAATGAGGTTCTGAAATGTAAAATGCCACTATCTCTAAAAAAGAAAAATATTTAATCAAATGGTCCTAGAGGCAATAATTTATGCATCAGAAACTTAGAGCCTTACAAAAGACTCAGAACAAAAAGAGACGGGAAAGGAGTAACAAGGATACGAGAACAAACTAATGTATAGGATATTTTAAAATCATCCAAGAAAAAAATATAGACTTGAGCAGGGAATATGCGAATGACAGATAATAGATGGACATCAAGAATAACATATGAGGTCCATAGATATTGCAAAAGAAGTAGGGGAAGGAAGGAAACACGATGAACTGACGAACTAAGAAAATTTACAGGTATGGTCTAGCATAGAAATACCATAAACAGACAGGAGTTGGACATAACTGAGGCATTTGCCCTACAGAGGACTAGCAATGCCTGATGATAGATATAGATATATATATATATATATATATATACATATATATATATATATATATATATATATATATATATATATATATATATATATATACATATGTATATATACATATATATATATATATATATATATATATATATATATATATGTATATATACATATTAATATATATACATATATATATATATATATATACATATATATATACATATATATATATATATATATATATATATATATATATATATATATTATTGGAAACGAACCCCTTAATCAGTCCAGATCTTCTGCAGTTGAAATCTCTTTATAAACTATTGATATATCCCATTGCATTTCTAGAACCACCCTGCTCTCTCTCTCTCTCTCTCTCTCTCTCTCTCTCTCTCTTTATATATATATATATATATGTGTGTGTGTGTGTATTTATATTATATATATATATATATATACATACATACATGTATAGCCTATATATATATATATATATATACATATATACACATATATATACATATATATATATATATATATATATATATACACATATATATACATATATGAATATATATATATATATATACATATACGTGACGTGTCCCTAGAATCATAGTGTGAAGTATTTAACAGTATATTCCATCCCAATGGAGAATTCCACAAAACCTAACAATTCAGCATGTTGAGAGAGCAAGATTGCATCTTGCTTGTAAGAGTTAGTCAGTACTATTTAAGCAGTCAGTAGACAAGGTACTTACCTGAGAGTATTGGCTGTACACAGTGTAATCACGAACCTTTTTGTAATAAAGTTAAAAAAAAAATATGTTCCGATGTCTCATTATCCGTTGACATGGGACATTTTGGTGCCAGGTGTACAAATACGTCTGTTTGTGTATGCTGTGAGCAAAGTTGTTCTTTGAGCCAGTAAAATAAATGTTCAAGATGCCTAGATGCACAAGGACTAACATAGCAGATGCTGCTGCTGCAGGAGATGAAAACGAAGGAGCAGTTTGTTATAGTGATGCCGATGAAGAATATAGACAGGAACTACGAACAAAGGATTTAGAAAATAGGTTGGATAACCTAGCCGACTTTATGAACAGATTCTTGGTTGAACGAGAGGAGGAGCGGCGTGCAACCACAGCATATCCGATGTACATGAAAGAAGTCCAAACGCACACAAGTGAAAGTACACATGCACAGCCGAGTGAAGATACGCAAATCGTAGTTCGAAAGTTGCCTGAACTCTAGGGAAGATTTAGGCTTTTTTATGATCATTGGCCTAATGAAGGGTTTTAATCTATCAAAGTGTTTTTGAGAGGTTAATTAAGAAATATGCCTTACCAAATGCGAGAAAGGGGGACATAAAAGAAAATTACAAACCAAAAAATTTGGAAAGGTTATTCCATTCTTAGTATTGCAACTCACATTTTTCGGGATTGTGATTCGTTTGCTACCTGGGCTGCCAATCTCCCAGAAGGTGATAAAAAAGCAATTGCCCGTAAACATATTCACAGATTAGTAAACATATATTTATGTGGTTATTTGTTAGATGACAATCGCTCGTTAGCAGATGTAGTGATGGTGATACAAAACATTCCAGACAGTTTGCCAGAAGAAAAAATTACTGAGAATAAAGGCCCCAGTTCCGAGAAGGTGGCAGCCATGAGAGGCCCTCACCAACCCTCAAAGCGGGAGAGGGGAGAACTTAGTCAGCAGGTGAGAAGAGTCTTCAGATGTTGGCAGTGTGGGGGAGAGGGGCACCGATGAGTGGAATGCCCCACCCAAGGATCACCCCGCTGTTACACTTGTCAGGCCTACGGTCATCTATCTCAAGAGTGCCCAGCAAAAAACGCTGAGGGCGGGCGTGCTGTGACATACGCACCCCACCCCCTGTGGAGATTTTTATCTAATTGTTGAGTGAGGACTTGTTGTTCCAGGAAAGTCTCCCTATGCTAGTTCCCAAAAGATCAACAGGCGAGGAAAAGGAGCACTATCACTCAAGGCTCAAACACGCTGTTAATAACTTTGATGATGTAGTTCACTAACCATCACTCAAATGCAAAGAACTGTACTCTGTCCAGAGGCCTGAAAACTCCACACGTGAAATAAGAGTAATTTGATGGCCTACTCTAGCTTTGTCAGGTCTAAGGTCATCTACGCTCTTAGGCTCTGTTTTGGCTCCGTCCTAGGGACCCAAATGAGATGCTGGACAGGAATCTTACATTAAGGAATTAATGGGACAATGACAATGGATGGGAGCAGTGAAGTATTGTAAAGTAAAAGTTAAAGATATGGATCTTTACCTTCGATGCAGATAGATTCAATACTAAATCACTCGCTAACACACTTATTTTAAGTTACTTACTCCTTTCAAAATATTGGGTATACTGTCCCGAGATTAAATATTCATAATGACGTAACCAAATAAATGAAGGATTAAAAATACAACGAGGGTTAATTAACCTAATCTTGCTTTATTACACAAATTTACATTAAAAGAAACGGACATCTGAACATCAAGTAAAAGGATCAGAACAAAATGTAATGTAATAAAAGGAAATGCAAAATGAAAAATATGGTTGCTTAGACTTGTGGTCTTCTACAATGGTTAATGATTGAAATTGGGTCAGACACGTGGCCCTGTGACCTCGAGACTGTGATAGTCTCGAAAGCAATAATAATATGTAAAAGAAAAAAAAAACTGTACACACAATCCCACCGCAAACAACCTGAAATATGCAACAGCCAGCTAAACCTAAATAAAAAAAAAATTTAATCTCAGCTAAAAATGAGGGAAAAAGTAAATGGCCACGTATTTATACCTGCGCTCTTTTGAAGACAGCCCTTGTCCTCAAATGACTGTTAACCAAATAGTTGCACAGTTTGCACAAAGCACCCTTGTCTGGCCCACCCCTGGAATCCTTGCTTGTTGTAGATAGGGTCTCTCAGGCTCGTCTCCTTCCCTTTCTCCAGCCGGAAGTTCCTGGTGTGAGTCGAGTTTTGGGAAGGGGGGGGGGGGGGGGCTTGAGCCAGAGGTGCACAGATACACTGACCAGGTCGGTCAGCCGGTCACAAATGCTTGAGTACGAATGGGGCGACGCTTAGGTCTTGAGGGTTCACCTGGCTTTACCTTCCAAAACAGGTGACGGTCGTTGGGCGTAGGGTAACCTAGAGGAGGTGCCATATCGGGACTTTAGGACAGGACAATATATTGTTGTAAGGAGTGCATAGGAGGCATGATTTTGCACAAAATACTTAAGGAAATCTTGTTGCTCTAAGGGAGTTTATATATACGATAATCCTACCTATTCTGGCTTGCTAAAAATTAAGAGTTTAACTATGAAATTAGCAATGGGCTGGTGCGATGGGCATGTATCTTAAAATTAACAGACTTGAATCAGTACTAAGAGATAAAGGCTGCATTCAAGTCAGCAGTACTGTATTAATACTATATTTAAAACCAATTGAATTATTTATCTCGACCCAAGTAGTTTGAGGAAAGAATCACCTTGCTGTGCGTATCTACGCTGTGACGTCATGAACATGGCGTACACTATTATCAACAAGTTTAGTAATCTTATGATAATTCTCCTGATGTTTCGGTAAAGAAAACTTAATGTAGGAGAGAACGTTTAAGGGGTAACAATAATATTAGGAGAGAGCCTAAAATACGAAAGGAGGAAGAAGAGTGAAGAAAAATTCTTCATTCCCCCCTAACATCCGAGGAAAAGGAAACAGAGGAAGGGGGAGACGAAGGACATCAGAAGCAGCAGTGATGGGAGTGACTACGACCTTGGAGGCTACGACGGACTTGGTAAAGCAGGCACTTGGACCTCCATCGGTACCCCCGACCTCACCCCCGCAGCACTAGGGAGAGAACAAGGGGGCTGTGGCGTTGCAAGCGAGGTCGTTGGTACGTGCCCCATATATCCTAATGGGCAGTTAGGAATGTTAGCAGTTAGGCTTGACCTACCAGACAAATCTATTTGAGCGCTGATCAACACAGGAGCCAGCATTTCACTGATTGAAAATAGATTCTCCTCAAACCCACTACAGTCAGCAACATCCATCATCCTTGACACGCCAGGAGGAAATAAACTATGCGTAAGCCATACAACGATTGTCAACTTTAAGGTGGGATCTGTGAAGTTTGCACATGATTTCTTTGTCTTGCCCACCTTGGATATTCCAGGAATCAAGGCTATATTAGAGATTGATTTTATCATTTGTAATCAAATATGCATTTTTGGGGAAAAAGATACAATAACTGTAAAAGCAGGAGGGTGCATTTTGCCGATAGAAAGTCATGAGAGAGTAAGTGCTTGTGCGGGTACGGAGAGATGATTAAGGTAACAGTTTTGCGTGAAAGAGGAGAATTATTGTCTCTCCAGACACTTATGAGCATATCAGTGACCCCGTGTCAGCCTCTTTCGGAAGGAACCAAGGTCGTTGTTAAACCCTATGACAATTGGGCACATGTAGTCTTAGAAGGCTTGTCAGAAATAAAAGAGAACAGACCTGATATAACGATAGTTAATTTGTCAAATAAAAGAGTTGTGTTAGGAAGTGATTGTGTGTGAATTAGAGCTATGTGAAATTGTTAATAATGGGATCTTGGGAGCCACAACTCCAGCTCGCAGAGACGAACACACTCAGAACTTGATTATGTAAGCGTGAAAACTATGTCCGCCAGAATATCAACCTGTAGTTAGTGACATTGTTAAAAATTATTCCGATGCAATTGCAATTGGAGACGAGCCACCCGGGAGAATTAATCAATTTCCTTTTGGCATTAAAACTGAGCAAGCGGATCCGCTCAGGCCAAGGCCTTATAAGGTACCCATTCATTTCCAGAGAGAGATTGAAAGGGAAATTAGTAAATTGAGGGAATAAGGGATAATCGAGGAGAGTGAATCCCCCTGGGCTTCTCCAGTTGCAGCTGTTTGGAAAAAGGATGGCTCGGTAAGATTGTGTGTTGATTATAGGAAGTCGAATGCAGTCACCAAGGATAATGCATTTCCATTGCCCTCGATCGAAGAATTACTTGGGAAGGTACGAGATAGTAAACATTTTACAACTATTGATTTAAAGTCTGGATGCTATCTATTATTCATTCAGGAAGACAGTAAAGATAAAACGGCCTTTATAGCTAACAATCAACTATTTCAGTTCAATTTTCTTCCTTTCGGTGTTAAAAATGCTCCAATTTATTTCTCTAGAGTAATGATGGCTTTTTTGTCTCCCTTAATTGGCCATAATGTTGCTTTTTATTTAGACGATATCATAATTACAAGGAAAACGGCCAAAGAACATAATATTAATATTCATAAAGTTTTAAAAGCATTGTGACGTAATAGTATGAAAATAAATTGTCAAAGTGAAAATTTTTTCTGTAAACAGGCCGAATTTTTAGGTAACATAATAACACCAGAAGGTATCCAACCCTGTCCCAGTAAAATAGAAGCTATTAGAGACTTCCCCAGGCCACGTACCCCTAAGGAAGTAGCTGGGTTCCTTGTGCTCGCTGGGTATTACCATAAATTCATAAGAGGTCTTGGAGAGATAACGAGACCCTTAGATGCTTTAAAGAAACAAAAAGTAATAAATTGGGGACTGGAAGAAAAAAGAGCCTTTAACCATTTAAAAGCTTCCTTAACTAGCAATGACTTACTCGCATATCCTTGATTTGATCACCTGTTTTTAGTGACAACAGAAGTGTGTAGCTTAGCTATTGGTGACGTAGTTTCTCAACGAGATGATAAAGGTAGAGAGCGACCCATTTATTTTACTTCCAGGGCTTTATTTATCAAAAAGGGCAGAAAATAATTATAGTACATTTGATTGAGAGGCTTTGGCTATTTTTTGAGTTCTAGAGAGGCATCGGTTCTTTTTATTAGGTCAGTCAATTGAGTTGCAAAGTGATCGTCACCCCTTAAGTGACTTACTTTATAAAGGTGACTTGACATCTAGACAAGCGAGATGGTTTGAAAGATTGTTAGAGTTTACTATAAAGGGTTTTCACCACATAGAAGGTAAAGCTAACAAAGTAGCTGATGCCCTCTCTAGAGGTGCAAGAATAGGAGTAACAACCAGGACACAAAAGAGGAACAAAGAACGAAACCAAAATATTGAAGACCCTCATCAAAATAGAAAACGGGATGTAAATTCACATGAGGAGCAATCAGAAAATGAGATCCGCGAGCGAGAGAGAAAGAGAGAGTTAGAGGTGTTGGAGAGAGAGAGAAAGAGATGGGAATGGTGAAGCTGAATGTATATGGGTGGCCGAGGACATGACCAGGGGTGTCCAGAATGAATACCCTGATGTACAGGTGTGATTGACTTGGGAGGTTGGGGCATGAAAGAAGACCGAGAGAGACAGAAAAAAGAGGAATGGATGGATGCAAGCAGTGATTAAAGGGGAATCGGAGAGTTATCCATCATTTCTGAATGTGCCTCGTTTGAATTTTTTTTATAGAGAATGATATCTTATTGTGGTTACGAGAAGAGGGGAGGGGAATTTTGTGCACGGGTAGTTCTTCCTCCCTCTTTAACTAATTGAGCCATCCACATTGTACATACAAGTCCGTATGCAGGGCATTTAGGGATTCATAGAACATTAAGGAGAGCACGAGAATCCTTCTTTTGGTTAGGAATGAAAAATTATATAGAAAATTATGTAAAATATTGTCATGCTTGTAACTGTTTCAAAGAACATAAAAACACTGTACCGGAAGCCAGAAAGTGGCCTGTGATTCCTATCAAATTTTATAGGGTGCATATGTGTATTTGTGGACGCATTTACCCGGTACACTCATACTTACGCAATGTTGGATAAATCAGTAAATTCATTAGCCCAGGCGTTGTGCTCTTTCATTACTAGGCTTGGTTCCCCGAAAATTTTGATAAGTGATAATGGTCTCGAGTTTATAAATAAGGTGGTGAAATTGGTAACGGACTTGATGAAAATTGAACACTTTTCAGTGACTGCATATAGACCTTCAGCTAATGGCTTAGTGGAATCGCATAATAGGGAAGTAGTGCGAATTTTACGTTACTTAGTGGCTGATGACCCCCTTCATTGGCACGCTGTAGTGGTTTGCAGACTTTGGCCAGAGGTAGCACCCAAACTGCCTGTGTCCAAATGCCGACCACAAAAATCTGAATAACAGGTCAATAGAACTTGGCACTGGGCACCACCCCTTGATTTTATACTGGGCAAGGGGACCCCGCTAGAACCTTACTTCCCTATTAATTATCCTGCTTTGAGCTTCCTGAATAAACAGGTAGCATGGCCGCTGATTTATTTCTGGGAAAATGAGCAGTATGAATGAATAATTTGAATCTCAGGTTAGATTTTATGAAGGAAACAAATAGTACTAAACATATAATGGGTGGCTGAGAAGGGGACACAGTGGTGTAAGGAACTGGAATGAAATGCTGTCTTCATAAAAAACATGAAATATATTTATTTTTGTGCAAAGAAACAAAAGTTCCTAACGTTATGCTACGCACATCTACATGTTTTAGTACATCATAAACGCCACCGTGTGTATTGCCTGGTTGGTTCAACTATCTCATTAAACACGACTACTGCTACAATAAGCGTCCCGACAAAAAAAAAAAAAAAAAAAAAAAAAACATTTCAGCAGCCAACTCCGGCAGCTATAATCATTGTCAGTCACTCACACAAAAAATATATCACGAGCCCTTTTTCAGGATAAAGCCCTATCTGATTTGTGATGCAAATTTTCTAATTGTTAACATCAAGACAGAGCCTTTCTGTTTCATGTAGATATTATCAAGATAAAGTTCCAGGCTTTTGACAGAAAAAACTTCAAGCTTAAAGGAGAACCCCGCAACACTGTGGTTCATAATCTGCATGAACAGTCAACTGGGTTTGTGCATTGACAACACTTAAAAGTTTGGCTGCCACTGAAAACTTTTCTATGCCACTTTATGTTCACCTAGTTGTGGGGACAAGTATGTGAATCACTAGCCATGGAAATTCTGTCAATACAGTATATGAAAAAAATAATTACACTATGATTGTACAACCTAGGTCAATGATAAGAATAATCTAGCTTCATTTGCTCCTAAATTGAATTAAATCACCATTTAGTAGGGCATGCTTGAATCCCTCATCAGTGTACGGGAAGAAGTTATAACAACAAAAAGGTCTTGAGTAACTGTAGTCCTATTGTTCTACCTATACTCGTCTCCCTACTGGATGTAGGGTCCTGCTGTCAGTACCTGCTAAAAGAAATAATAACAGATTAAGGCACTTCTTTGGGGGGACACTTGAGGGCTATAAAAGATATGTAAAAATAAAATGTTTTTTCATACACATAAACCATCATTTATTGCAACGCAATGCTTCCTACAGGTGAGTTAGCTTTGAACATTGCATATAATGCTTTGCTCAGGGACACGCCTTTCTTTTTAGCATATGGACAGGATCCTGTGTTACCATATATGGTCCAGGTTAATTCGCAACAGTTGCCAAATTATTCAACTGAGCAATACTGTGTCTATTTACTAAATCTCTTGAGGAGAGTAATGAACACCACTGAAAGGTTTTTGAAAAGAGTTAATGAAAAACACAGCTCAAAGTATGATGATCGGTTCAAAACCGCACCGTTAAAAGTATTTGTGGCCGATCGTGTATTTGCAATTATTACAATCTAGGAAACACAAACTAGAGCCAGCGTATTTAGGTCCGTACCGAGTAAAGATGGTCAAATCTAACACAGTACTGATACAAAGTATTATTAATGGCACAGTGTCCGAAAATCATCAGGCAAAAATATATGTGGTGCCTGAAGAGGTAGTTTTCAAAAATGTCAATCAGAGTGTACCTCCTTACCTCTGCATAATTGACATTCCTCGAGTTGATGAGTAGATATTTTTTTCTTTGCCGGTGTTGTTGTTTGAACAGACCTCATTTCTTCTTTTGATGTGTTTTAGATAAACTTGATGATAACAATGTGTTTTTATGTTGGTGTTTAATGTATACGTAAAGTGTTGTGGTAATTTTGCTGAGTGTAGCAATACGTATGACATACTGCTGAATGAACCTAAAACAATCAGAGGTTAAATAGGTCAGGTGAAATCCGTCAGGCGGATGCTGTACTATTCATTTATTTATATGATTCCTGGTTTCTGGGGCTGGGGCGGTTCCCGAAGGGCAAGTGGCTGGGGGTTTAAAGTTCACTCTTGAGGAAAAGCAGTGTTAGAGAATGTGTAGATGTGAATACCTCATACTTAAAGTTATAAGAGAAGGGTGGGAAGATGAATGATTTTCTAGGGAAAACAGCTAGTGGCCACCGATTGATAGTTACAAGTGCAAGTGTTGTAATGATTTATCCAAATGGTGAAACGTTGTTGGTTAGTTGTGTTACGAAATTGTGCCGTAAACACGGTCAAGCGAAATCGAGGGATGGAGGAATATCTATTCCTACCCCTGTCCCGCCCAAAAAGCCCATAATGCCCGCAACCAGAGGGAGGTTATTGAGGAGGTTGTGTAAAACTGATGTTATGGATTTTTTTTTTCACTTTGGGTATTCTGTATTTTAGTTGCAGAGGTCTTAAGAAGAAATGAGTGGAATTATTTGCATTGTTTTGTGTACATTTTACATGCAAAATTTAATTTCTTATTTTATTTTGTGGAAGATGTGTTTTTTTTTTTTGGTGGGGGTGATTTCTATATATATATTTTATGTTGCATTTCTGTTTAGTACATGCCATGCCTATTCCGGGTCGGAGTGTCCTCCATATATCATAGACTAGTGAGGGCGAGTGCGCACCTTCTCCCGGAGTGAGGAGCTTGGTGGAGAGGGGGGGGGGGGGAGTAATGTCCTAATTCATATATGTAGATGTCTTGTACGACAATGTAAATGAACTCAATATTCATGAGTATTCCACAAAAAACTATGTCTCGGCATACTATTGCAAAGATTGCATTTTGGTAGTGAAGGGAGTTTAGTTGCCTTTGGGCGCTCGAGTTGACAAGTCCTTCGCCTGAGAGGGTAGTTGTGTACCATGCACTTACGAACGAACCTTTTGTAATAAATGAAGAAAACCCATATTCCGACGTCTCATTATCCGTCTACATGGGTCATATATATATATATATATATATATATATATATATATATATATATATATATATATATATATATATACTGTATATATATATACATATATATATATATATATATATATATATATATATATATATATATATATATATACATATATACTGTGCTAGGCGGTATATTTTAGCAATCCACGTTTGCCAACAGTTATACTCGTATAAGCGGATGAGCAACTTGTTAGAGTAATGAAAGCTTTGCGTGTGGGGGAAATGGCCCCCCCCCCCAAATTTCGATGAAGTCACTGGCAGCAGGGTGACAGATGGGTTTAAGGCGATGGATGGCAGTTGATCTTACTAGAATTAGTATGGACTGGCAGGGGTCACTTGCCTTAGTTAGATAGGCACTGCGCATCACAAGGAACTGGCTATCCTTTGATGTATCTAGCCAATGATTCCTCTATGGATTTAGTCAGTCATGGATAAAGAAGATGAAAGAATGGCCCCCAGTCCCGGGCATAGCAGGGTGCTAAGACTCTCCCGGTTTATAAATACTAAAGAAAAATTGAAAATAGGTAATTGGAATGTTACAACCATGAATCAGATTGGGAAGATACAGCAAGTGGAGGGTGAATTTATGAAATATAATTTGGATATCTTGGCCCAAAGTGAAGCACGTTGTAAGGGGATTGGTAAGGAAACTTTAGATCAAGGGAATATATATATTTACTCAGGAAGATCAGATGGAGCTGGAAGAGAAGGGGAAGGAATGATGATGACACCAAGAGCAGAAAAAGCACTAACCGAGTGGAGAGCTGTAAATAGTAGATTGTTACTAGTGTAAGGACATCGTCTTATCCGCCGTGTTTCCTCCCCCTGAACTCTTTTCTGTAAATTGTAACTTTATTCTTTATTCCACACAGTCAATTTTTGTACAACAATGTTGCGCTCTTTGAGAGCTTTAAATCTAAGTATAATATTGTATATTTCATTAGGCTACAGCCTTGATATTTTATATTTATATTTGAATCAAAACACAAATGATTTTGGCGGTTGGATCGGTCTCCCTCCGGGGCTACTTATCCATCCATACTCTGTAATATAGTGACTGTTACATGTTCAATAAATTGTCAGTCTCTCGCTGCTCGTCTTGTCCTCCCAACAGGTGACCCTGAAGATGTTGGAAACACATAGCAGTTTTGGCTTGCCATTAACGGACTAATTACGGCTGCGTTTCCTTCATATATCTCCTTTTCCCATTAACGTTTAACGACGTCTTTTGCCTTTATCCCACTTAGTTTCGTGAGGCAGCAACGATGAGTATATCTGACATAACCAGCTCACGCCCTTGACCCGATGCATCAACTGGCCACGACGATGCCGCCCAGCCCATCATGCCAAGCAACCACTCAGCTGCACCCAAAGTCAAGCTGCCACCATTCTGACAACACAACACCACCTCCTGGTATCTGAGGGTGGACATACTCTTCAGGGTGGCCAAGCTAAACGACCCCTGCGCCAAAGCTGATATCGTCCTGACCTCCGTACCTGAGGAGGTATTAGACAAGATCTCCCCATGGCTCGATGCCCACTCCGGTCAGGTATCCTACGACGACCTACAAACCAAACTAATCAACATATACTCGCTTTCCGTCTCTGCAAGGGCACAGAAGGTCCTTGATCTCAGCAATAGACCTATGGGTGACACCACTCCCGTAGAAGCATGGAATGAACTGATTGGACTTCTCATGCTGCCAGAAACCGACGCCAATGGACGACAACAAGAGATAAGCCTATCTTGCGAAATATTTCTTCGACGCCTCACGCAGGACGTGAGAGCCCATCTTGTGGTCACTACCAGTATTTGCATCTCTATAGCTTCTTACACTTCTCAGAGTCCTCCTTCTCTCTTTATCAATGGCTATGTGATCTATTTGATTTTTTTTAACTGCCACATGAAGAAGCCCATGTTTATTTGTGGATGTCCTTGTGCTGGAAAAAGAATATCTCCAATAGCAAGATTGTTTGTTGAACAAAAACTTATAAAATGTGCCCCATTTTCATTTGCAACTTCGCCAAGACCCTCAACACCCATCACATTCTTTATACCTCGATTATTCCTTCCAACTTCATCATTGAAGTCACCAATCCTAATTTTCATGTCTCTCTGAGATCTTATCTGTTACACTCTGCAATTCTTTATAGTATTCATCTTTCCTGTCTTCGGGGGAATCATTTGTTGATGCATATTTAACTATAATACTCATATTGCACTGCTTTGATTTAAACTTTGCAAGTGACATCTGCTATAGTTCTCCATTCCATTAATGACTTTTCTGCTCTTGATGTCGTCATTCCTACGACTTCTCTTCCAACTCCCTGTGTTCTTCCTGAGTAGATATATGTATTGCCTTGGTGTGAGTTCTTTGCCAATCCCTTTACGTGTTTCACTTAGGGCTAAGAAATCCAAACTATATTTCATAAATTCATTCTCTACTTGCTGTGACTTCCAAATCTGATTCATCTTTCTAACATTCCAATTACCAATTATCAATTTTTCTTTAGTATTTATTAACTGGGAGATTCTTAGCACTCTGTAACGCCCGGGACTGGGGGCCATTCTTTCATTTTCTCTTTTCAAAGAATGACTAAATCCATAGAGGATTCACTGGTTAGAGTCATCAAAGGACAGCCAGTTTCTTGGTTTGCGCATTGCCTAACCAAGGCAAGTGACCTATGCCGGTCCATACTAATTCCACTAAGATCATCCTCCAGGCCTCAGGAGTAGAGGAGTATCCATGGCACCAAACGGATACATACGTTTTTCAAATCACAGATGTAATTAAAGGTCCTTTATTTATGGAACCCAGGCCTTAACGAAAATGGTTAGTGCCATCTATAAAAGAACAGATGTAGTTTTTTGAGCATTCAGTTGAAGTAAATACAGTAGGCAAGTCTTATATTCAGGCATTTATTTTGTTACGTATATGGCTATAATATATATTGAATTGTTCACTTTCATTTCAAGTTTTATATTTTACATATTTTTTTTTTTCATTAGTAATAAATTTCATTAATATTTTCTTTGAAAAGAAAAACTTTCTTTTTTCCGTTTTTTATAAATCAACTTTTTCCCTTGAAGTAAATGGTTAAAAATATTTTCAAATAACTATCATTTACCTATATTTTTGGTTAAAATTATCAATGAAATATATAAATACATATAAGAATAATATAAAAGATAAGAAAAATACAAAATCTATTACTTAATAACTTATTATGAATTATTGTTTTTTCATTCAAGTGTCCAAAACTACCTCACCATTTTTCGAGGTGGGGCAAAATTGGACACTAGATATTCCAGATTTTTTCATCAATTTTTTTATTTTAAACCTTCCTTTAGTATCATCTACTAATCTTTTTTTTAGAAATAATAATTTCTAGTATTATTTTTGAGAAGCCCTAAAATGAAGGTGAGGCAATTATTGGACACCCATATTCAAAATTTTTTCAGTGGTATTTAATACTTTTTCAAAACCAAACATACTAATATTTGTAAAGTAGAAGGTTGGGAAATTTTTAACAGCATTATAGTTTTTGAAAATTATAGATAGTTTTAGAGATATTGCAACTGTCCAATTTTTGCCCTACTTGTCCAAAATTGCCTCTGTCCAAAATTGCCTTACCCTACTATACTGTGTTAAAGATACCCATAGAAACAAGAAGCAATGAGCTACTGTACATTGGATCATTCTCACTGGTTACGGTTCATTTTCCTTTCGCCTACACATACACAGAATAGTCTGGCCTATTCTTTACATATTCTCCTCATTCCTCATACACCTGACAATACAAAGATCATCAAACAATTATTTTTCTCTCAAGGGGTTAACTACTTCACTGTCCACTTTCCTCTTGGTAAGGGTAGAAGAGACTCTTTAGCTATGGTAAGCAACTCTTCTAGGAGAAGGACACTCCAAAATCAAACCATTGTTCTTTAGCCTCTGTACCATGGCCTTCCACTGTCTTGGGTCAGAGTTCTCTTGCTTGAGGGTACACTCGGGCCTACTATTCTATCTTATTTCTCTTCCTCTTGTTTTGTTAGTTTTTTATATTATATAGGAAATATTTATTTCAATGTTGTTACTGTTCTTAGAATATTTTATTTTGCCTTGTTTCCTTTTCTCACTGGGCTATTTTCCCTGTTGGAGCCCCTGGGCTTATAGCATCCTGCTTTTCCAATTAGGGTTGTAGCCTAGCAAGTAATAATAATAATAATAATAATAATAATAATAATAATAATAATAATATACTAACTGTCTCAGACTTTAGTAAAGCGTTTGACTCCGTTAAAAGGGAGATATCAATAAAAGTTTTAAAAGAATATAAAATCAACACCAAAATCATAAGTGCAATTGCAAATATTTATCAGAGATATTACAGGCACTGGCTTAGAAGGTATAGAACAAGAAACGGAGGTTACGAGTGGAATAAAACAAGGTTGCACAGGATCAACTTCACCTTCTAAACTAATCACGAATATTGTCAAGAAGAAAATAAAAGAGGAAGGAACTTATTTTAGAAATCAATTAACAGCGATAGAATCATTATTTTTTTTGCAGATGATGCCTTGGTGATTGCAATGGATATAGATAATGCGAAGCGCAACATCTAACTATTAGCAGAAACTGGTAAAAATGTAGGTTGGAAATAAATATAGAAAAGAGTAATGACTTCAAATGGCAAAATTACTAAATGACGTGTTAACTACAATTCACAACACAAAACATTGAAAATGATAGAATGAATGAACACGTTGGGATTAACCTTCAAACGGAATAAGTAAAATTAAAATCCTATGGTAAATAACCTATGCAGTAGGCTACTGTGAGGTCCAAACACGTGGTCAGTGACCTCAGACAATTACCAGCAAATAAAGTACAATTACATTAAATTCCACGCACGGAGCCCCTCAAAAAATGTAATGCCAGAACGTTACCTAAACTTAAAACCTTTTTTGGTACAACATATAATCAATGTCTGGGGAGAATGAAGACTCGATTCTACAACGAACAGTCTTTTATTACAATTGGAGACACCGGCCTGCATACCACACCACCAAAGCTACAGTAGAAGTAGAGGTTGCAACTATAATAGTTGAGAAGAAATTTGAGTGGAACCAAACATTTAGTGGGCTTAACTGTGACAAAAAGAATTATGGCTAAAAGGAATGAAAAAAAATGTATGTCGGTAGATAACAACGTTTTAGTCATGTCAATAGATTTGTCTCAGATAATGTTGTCTCAACTTGTCACATTAAAGTCCAACGTCTCTCGCAAATATGTTTTAAAAGGCACATGTGACTACAACATGTTTTGTTGCAATGCAGAAACATCTTAATCCATATTTTCAAGATGGCTAAGTATACAATTTTTAAATGGCCCGTCCTAAGATTTATTGAAATATCTCAGTTTTCAGTAATGTAGATCATTCAATTTGATTTTTTTTTCAGGATTATTGAGACTTTTATGTACATTTATCACCAAGCAAAGTAAGACTCCTTTTTAAACTTACCATGATTAATCAACAATACTGAAGCCTTTCCCCAGTGCTATAAGGACTACCGTTGACTTATATTACACGATCTCCTAGTAATTAATAACTGATAACTAATGTATTTCTTAAAATTCTCCGAACTTTTAGGCTTAGTAAAATACATTTATTCATTACTCTACAAAGTTTACGGTGTTATCTAGCATTTTCTTGGAAATAACGTAGAACATCAAATTAAAAAAAAAAAATAAAAAAGATAAACAGTCAATCACATTCCTATTTACCAAATTGGGAAGCCGTTCCAAGATGAACTTCAAATAGTTCACTGCAACTGCATCTGCTTATATCACGTGATAGTTTCATAGATAATATGTTGCCATTGACAATTTCGTTAATATAAGTATTGTGCATGATTGACACATTTTTCAAAATTATTGAAAAAAAAAAAACCTTGCCACAGTTCCAAATCCAGATATAAATATTGGTGAAATTTTATGTCGTCAATATCTGGAATGTAAGGGCTTCGTATTTGGTCCTCACTAATTTTAGTAAATAAAGAAAATGAATTAATTGACCTACAACAACCTTACAAAGAAAATTTAAATAAAATAGTATGATAATATTTCTCTAGTGAAAGAAATAGCGAAAGAAGTTTTATATCTGATGTGGAGAAGACAAAATGATATAAAATAAAGATAAACAAATCAAATCTAAAGTACTTAGCAAGGAAACTAGAGGCCCCGCTCTATATGGTTATGCCTCGATCCTGATCTTGAACTTGGAAAAGTGTAGCGCTACCTTCTATATTATATGGAACAAAATATGTAATGAACTTGAAGGAAACTGAAACAGAAAAGTTGCAGAGAATAGAGAATGGAGTGTATAGAAGGATATTAGGGGTTGAAAAGAAAACAGCAATTGCAGTAGAGGGGATGTAGGAGCATCTGCTATGAAAACAAAGGTAGTGGATGGAAAGCTGAGGTACCTTAATAGCATTTATAAGGGAGAAGGACATACTAACAGCAATAGTCAATGATATGGAAGAAAAAGAGAGGAAGTGGTGAATGCATGTGAAGAAGTATGCTGAAGAATGTGGGATGGCGATGAGAGAAGTCAAGAGACGTTCGAAAGAGGACATAAGAAGAAAACAAGAGAGTGGGACACAAGCAAACGGAAGAGTGAAATGGAGTGCAAGGAGAGTCTAATTCTGTATAAAAACTGGAAATGTAAAATCAAGGAGGAGGATCTATATGAGAACTCATTTTCGTCTTTGCTAGGGCAAAGACATTGGGCTTGAATATATATATATATATATATATATATATATATATATATATATATATATATATATATATATATATATAAAAGACAGACGGAAAATATAAACTGTGTATTATGTGATGTAGAAGAAAATGCTAACCGCTTCATGTTATATTGTCCACAGTATAGTGATATAAGCAGAAAAGTAATTGAACTCCAACAACCATACGAAGAAGATAGTGCACAAACAGTTGGAAAAGTGTACTACAACAAATGTTGATGAAAAGGGGAAAAACAAGTGAAAATAAGGAACACACAACACTGAAAGACACGGAGGTGCCGTTGCAAAGGCAAAATCTCAACGTGAATTTGATCTGATTTCGCTTGAGTATTTGGCGGGTAACGTTTGTGTCCGTCAATTTTTTTGACAAGGTACAACAATCCAGATCTCCTACTGCAAATTTGTCAACTAGTCTGATTCTGGGCGAAATCGTATCCCCAATTTAAGGTTAGTTAAACTGTTATGTAATGTATTAATGTGTGCTAATTATAAAATAATTTCTTTCCCAGTAGAGCGAAAACTAGGTAAAGACTATTTTTGAATGCTTAGCTTTCATAACTCATTCCTGAATCACTCTGAAATTATTATTATTATTATTATTATTATTATTATTATTATTATTATAAAAATAAAACATTTAAGAACAGTAATATTAAAATATATAGCTATAAAAACTAACAAAATAGGAGGAAGAGAAATAAGATAGAATAGTGCGCTCGAGTGTACTCTCAAGCAAGAGAACTCTACCCCAAGACAGTGAAAGACCTTGGTACAGATTCTATGGCACTACCCAAGAATAGAGAACAATGGTTTGATTTTGGAGTGTCTGGATAGTCACAAGACCCAATAACTCTAGCGGTAGTGTCTCAATGGGTGGCTGGTGCCTTGGCCAACTTAATTGGTGAATATGAATGAAAGAAACATTAATAGGTTTAGGGTGTATGTATGATAGTGACCACCTGTATGTTTGATTATGGCTAACTTAGAATATGGCAGTGTAAGTGTGGTCTCTAGGGGATGTTAGCCCCATGGTCAGGTAAGTAGGTAAGGACAAGACTTGTAGGTTAGGTTAGGGGGGAAAGTTTAGGTTAGTTGATGTCTATTTTTAATCCACACGTGAGGAACTGGCTGTTGATATACAAAGGCTCCGTTGGGGTTATTATAGTTACGGGTGGGGAAAGCTTTTGGTATTATTTTAGTGTATTACAGGGCAATGTAACCTAGGAATAAAACTACTTTTTCTTATAGAAAAAATTACGCTCTTCGAAAATGACACTCGTTTCCGTCGCAAATGAATAGTTTCAGAAATATATTGATAACCGCGGGCCATCCGGGTAACTGAGCAGTCACGTGACTTCCCGCACGTGGCGCAGTGAAAACAAACCACACTTTAACGTGGTGCTGCATGAACGGTCGTCTGTTAAAGCTAAATTATTCGCCATTATGCCATCATCATGTGTTATTTTCAACTGCAAGAATCACAATATGATGCAAGGAAAGATGTTGCATTTTTACAAGTTCCCCAGTCGTAGCAGAAGCCCGGATAGGAGGGATAAGTGGCTTGCAGCATGCCAGCAAATGAATCCAAATGGACACAAATGGTCCCCACTAAAGAGTCGGGTTATTTGTAGTGAACACTTTACCTCAGGTATTTATGAAATTTAACATAATAAAATTTAACATTCTGGTGGTTGGTGTTCCAACAGTATGTCTATTGGTGTTCATTATGAATTTATATTAAATTGCCAAAATACAGGTAAACCCAACATGACTGAGAAAGAACACCCAGACTACATTCCATGCATACTGCCTTTTAAGAAAGACAGCTATGCCAAAGCCAAACGACAATTTGAGAGGTATGAGCGAAATGACAAGAGAAGGCGATTGGTTTATGAGGCCAGCAGTAATACACCTCACACTTGTGTGCTGTAAACAGTTCAAAATAATTATTGTTTATCATCATTTTTAACTTGCAAGTGTCGCTAGAAGTTAGAACAGTTGTATTTTATATCTTATTACTCACCTGAAGCATTTAACTTTATATTGTAATGTGTTTTAGCAGCTCCATCCAAAGAATTAACGTAATCGTAAGCCATTGCTCTGGTTTGTTTTCACTTCGGTTGATTCCCGCGCTAGCGGTTACGTCATCGATGACGTCAGCCCGCGGTTATGAATATACATCTATATCCTACGATAATGGGTAATGGGGGACCCCCCAGTTACCAAGCTTTCCTACTACAAAAACAGCCCTTTCCTACAGAAAAACACCTGTTTTCTTCGAAAATGACACTTATTTCCATCGCAAATAAATACTCAGATTCAATATCTAAATGAAACTTTTCAAACAAAGTTCCCTTAAAAATGGATGCAACGTAGAATACAGTCGATGATGTAATAAGGACATAATTTATGGTTTTAACGTACAAACAAACAAACGAGAGCTCATTCTGAAGAGGAATTTGAGAGTTATGAAGTTGAGGGACTTGTTTTTTCAGGTGGGTCAAATGTAATTTCGATTTGTTCCGTAACTGGAATATAAACAACGCTATTTAATAGGGGTACTACTTTCGTCGTAGCTGAAATGACGAGCCGTTAATTTTTAACGAGGGTTAACTACCTATACCGCTAGTTAGCGGTGGTAAGGGTTGGTAGTTTGCTACCGTCCCCCCCTCACACCTGTGATTGAGCTCACTTTGCTTTCGGCTCGGATGATGAACGGACGTTGCCGCTCTTCATCCTCGCCGAATATTGGTAGACATTAATGACTTTTTTTTAAACACAAAACTTACCCGCTGGTTATATAAGAATGGCTAAAGTCCCTGACGCTCCGACAGAACTATTCAAAACTCGCGGCTAACGCAGATATGCCAGGTGTACACTAGCGCCCTGGTGGACTACAGGTAGAACTACTCCAACTTATTCAGATTTTCTCTGCCGGCCATACTGGCTAGAACATTGAAAATTCACTCGCTATTTACATTCAATTGGACGGTTTATATGTTGATGTACTCTGTCATTTTGTTTTTGGTTTTCGCTTTAGTGATTTCCTTTTCAAATTTTCTTGAAATCTTTATTATTGTGGGGTTATTTAGTTATTTTGACCTTTGTTATTGTTTAATTTTCTCTCGTCACTTTTCAATATGGCCGACCCCTCCCCTGTATATAGGAAGTGTAGTAAGGGTTGTCAGACTCGCCTTCCTAAAGGTTCTGTTGATCCGCACACAATTTGTGTTAAATGTAGGGGAAAATTGTGTGCTTATGGGGATCGGTGTGAAGAATGTTCTTCGTTAACGGAAAGTCAGTGGGTAGCTTATGCGCGTTATACTCAGAAATTAGAGAGAGATAGGATTAGACGTAGTTCTTCCCGTTTTTTTTTATTTATCTGGGTCTGATGTCATTAATCCTATTTCTTCCCCCGTAGTGGTAGATCAAGAGCCTAAAGAACCTACAATGAGGGAGATGTTGTCCGCAATTCAAGCTCTCGATGTGAGGGTTGAATCTTTAGCGGCGGACAAAAAACAAATTGTCAGAAATTAATTTACTTAATGGTGGTCGTACTAGTCATCAATCAAGCGTTAAAAGTTCGACGAATGTGTTAAGTGTTGTGGAGGGCGCGCCTGCACGATCCTGTCGTTCGCCTAGCCTGAGACCTCTGTCAAGCTCCAGGAAGGGGAGAAGTTATGTCGAAGGGCGAAAGGGAACGAGAGGCTTCATCAAACGCGTAGACGTTCCCTCGAGTGATCCTGCTACCGTAGCTCAGGTCGCTCACCCTCACCATGTAAAAAGTGAGATTAGTGCTTTGTCCCCTTCTTCAGATGAAGAGTCACGTGACGATAAGTGTCGTAAAGCCTCTAGACCGATTAAGAGGAAAGTTCAGTCAGTGGAACAGAGGCATGTTTCCTTCCCGCAACAGCCAGGCTGTAGTCATTGGGAGACACCTGAAAGTTTTCGGTCCCTTGACGAGTGTTCGCCTGCGAAGCGCTCGAATGTGGGTTCCGATGGAGATAAAGTAATTGATTCGGATGTGGAGTTAATATCTGGTTCGGGTGTGACGGTTAATGCTCCGCCTCTCCCTTCGGACTGGTACTCTTCTCCTGAAAGGGGTGAACGATTGGAGAGCGATGAAGAGGGCGAATTCCGTATAGAAAAGGCTGCACAATTATCTCCTCAAGGTGATCCAAAGTGGTCTATGTTGTTGGACATGGAACAGCAGCTCTCGTCGATGATGCAGTCATATCGACCGGCTTTTGGCAGTGCGGTTGGGCGTCAGACTTCGGTGGTAGACCAGTTGTCGCACAGGCGGCCTGTTGTCTCTGGGGCTGACGTGATATCGCACAGGCGGTCTCCCAGTTTTCACTGATCAGTGGCAGGTTGAGGTAGATTTGTCTTGGCAGAGCTCTGTTTCACAACAGCTATTAAAAGAGCATTCAGCCGATCGTCAGTCCAAGCGTGATGACGTTCGCCAAATGGCGGAACGAACCGCGAAGCGGCAGGATGGGAGCAGGCGCGAGGCGGAGCGTCAGCGGCAGCAGCAAGCGGAGCCTGAGCAGCAGCGTGACGAAGCTCAGAGGTTAATTGATGAAGGCGCTGAGCGTCAGCGGCAGCACCAGGCAGGCGCCAAGCGTCAGCGTGACGACCCACGCCAGTTGAGTCATGAATGGGTGGAGCGTTAGCGCGAGCATCGCATGAGCGTAGCGTGCCAGGACGCCGCGGAGCGTCAGTGCGAGCATCGCGTGAGCGTGGCGCGCCAGGACGCGGCAGCGCCAGCGCCAATCGTGACAGCAAACGCAAGGCGAGTGGCTGTCAATTGGATGTGGATATGGAACAACGCAAGCGCGCCCATGTCGCCACTGATGCACCTGCACAGGAAGGTCAATGTTTGGATTAAAGCACAGCTCCAATCACTGATTTGTTAGAAGAAGATACGGATGAGGTTCTCTCTCACGAGGAACAATTGGAGGATATCTCGGAGGGAGAAGAGAAGAGACCACCCCAACATTCTGTGGACTTCAAAAAGCTATTTTGTTCCGTAACCGAAATACAAACCACGCTATTTACATTGGGTTTACCTTTTAGCGTAGCTGAAATGGCGAGCCATTAGAATTTAACGAGGGTGTATTACCCCCGCGCTAGTTAGCAGGGGGTTAGGGGGAGTGGTAGCTAGCTACCCCTCCCCCCCTCACACACCGGTGAACTGCTTCACTTTCACTTTTGGCTCGGACATGGACAGACGTCTCTGTCTTTGTCCTCGCTTGGCAGCCATTGTTTGTTTTGTCTTTACTTAATCACTTACTTTTCTTTTACTCAATATAAATGTAAACATTTTTTCATGTTTATGTATATATTTGAGTATAGAAATCAGTAAGTTTCCTTTTCAGAGTTTGTGCTTGTGTGTGTAGTGTACGATATCTCCGTGGTGCCCTCGGCAGTTAGGCCACCATGGTGTAATTTCATGGGTCGCGATCGAGTTTGACTTCCGTCTTTCTCTCTCTCTCTCTCTCACTTGAGGTCGTTCACCCTTTTACTACGTTACTTTTACTACGCCTTTGTAGCTTCCTTCCCGTGTGGGGGGTTGCTACGCCGTACGTTTTGTCTCAATTAGTTTATGAATCTAATTGTATTTGTTGTTTTTTCAGCTTTGTAGAACGATTCCTTTCGGGGTTTTCGTTCTTTCTTTAGTGTTCATTCATTTTTAAATTACATAATTACATAGGTACATAATTATAATTGTTATAATTTTGTGTTGGTTACAGCTCTCCTTCCGTGAGTGTAAGTGGTTGTGGGGGCACGTGCCTGTTGTGTAAATCTTGTGTTCCTTTCTCTTGGGATTCCTCTTCGGAGCCTTCCCGGGGGAATGAATGTTAACTAATGATTTTTGTTTTATTTTTCACAGTTACCGATCTAGTTCGTTTCTGTAATGTGACAACGGAGTGAGCTGTCTTGTTGAATCCTGGGGATTCGGCTGTTGCTGCCTCCCCTATAGATCTTAGTCAGGGGCGTGTCTCCTCCTGGAAGTACTCCCGTGACGATTGACAGCTCTCCAGTTCATTTTAGAACACTCAGGAGGCTTGCCTCCTTGGGCGAGTAACTTTCCTTCCGAGGGAAGTTTTTCCTGTCCAGGCTTGAGTTTTTCCCCTTTGGGGGGTTCTTCTCTTGCCTTTTTTTCGTGCGACTATGCTCTTGGTGCTGAGCGGTCGCACCTGCAGTTACGCTCAAGGGGCTGGGCAACTGCAGGAGCCCCTCTTCGGAGGTTTGCTCCTTTTAGGTTGCTGGCTGACCCGTCTCTTCTACGAAGTGTTTCTCTTTAGTTCGCGAGAGAGTACACTCATAGAGACTCCTCTTCGGAGGACTCTTCTGCTGTTGTTGCTGTGGGCCGCCTTCGCCGTAAGGCTTGCCGTCCGCTACGTCATAAGGGCCTCCCATCTCCCTTTAAGGGTGCTAAGAGGCGCCTTTTTGAATCTCCGTATGCACCCTACAACTCCTTCTTGATCTTCCGCCCCTGGTGCAGTTGGACAGCAGTCTGACCTCGTCTTCCGACGGGCAACGGTCTTCCCGACAGACTTCAGTCTCCCGACGGACAACGGTCTTCCGACGGACTTCAGTCTTCCGACGGACAGACAACGGTCTTCCGACGGACATCAGTCTCCCGACGGACAACGATCCCTTCGGGGCAAAGGGTTGCCTCCCACGGGGGTTCTTCCCTTGCGTGTCAGGGTTCCCCTGTGTGCCTTTCTGCAGTGTTCTATCCTGCTCAGTGTTAGCGCACAGGCGCTCTCCTGCTCATCAGCGCTTTCTATCGCTAGCGCTCTCCTGTTCGCCAGCCCTTTCCTGATCGCTAGCGCTCTCCTGTTCGCCAGCGCTCTCCTGATGATTGTCTCTGCTGTTCCTGTTGGTTCTTGTTACGCGCCCTGTGCGCCCCATAACGCAGAGCATGGCACATGCAAGAGCAGGAAGAATCTTCAGGGTGGTCTGAGCAACATTCTTCTTTCCAGAACCTGGGTTAGCCCTTCCCTGTCATTCCCTGGAAGGGTTTTGCCAGGGAGCTTTCCCTTCGAGATTTCTCCTTCGGCCAAGGGGTGACTGGTTTACCCCTTCCTCTTCTCCATCTCGTGAAAGGGGCTTACCAGGTCCTTTACCTCCTCGGTTGCGACCCGAGGTTTTGTACAAGGAAGCTCCAGGAAGATCATGGGTACTTTCCTCCTCTCGGGCTCAAGCACCTTGGCGTTTCGTCGCCAAGTTTCGAACTTGCGGGCAAGCTCGATGTTGGACCATCTGGACGCAATGACCGAGGGCTTCCTCTCGGGTGTCTCATCCGTGGATATCAACAACTCAGATACCCTTCTATCCTTGGGAAGAGCTTGTTTGTACCCAAGGACAGAGACATAGACAGCGGTTGTGCGGAGGAAGTCGACTTCCGTTTTTACTCCTCCAAGGCGCTTTCTTCCAGACCCTGCAGGACTCAAGCACCTCTTTCTTTCAGCCTCGTCGGCCTAAGTTATCGGACCGGCTACGGCAGCTATGACAAGGTGTCCAATAGCAGTCCCCTCCTGTCAGGAACAGGTAGCATGGGAGGCTCTCCCGGGGGGGGCTTAATCCTAGAGGGAGCGGCAGAATTCACGAACTCTAGGATTGGCAACCTCCCCTTGCAGGTCTCACGCTGGGAGGATGCCTAAGGTTACTCATCCGGATAACAGCTTCCTGATGCCGATTCCTGCGCGATCTCCGTGATCAGCCAAGGATATCGCGCCTGCCGTCTCTGTCAGCGAATTCAGTGTCACTGAACCTCTATGCCATGGGTTGGCAAGAGTTTTGCCCGTTTGGGCAGAATGATCCATGCCTTAGGAGTAGGTCCTCCATAGGATCGTCGACGGCTTCACCCCCCGGCTTCTTCAGTCGATCCTTTCTCGTAGGAAAGCATCTGAGACTGGAATTCCGTAGTCGACCTCTCAGCTCTGATCAAGTTTGTCGAACAAACTTCGTCCAGCGTGGAACAGCAGAATCGATCAGACTGGTAACGAGGCGGCAGGACTCCTTAGGCCCTGGATCGGAAGGACGGGTACTTTCAGTTTCCATTCCATCCATCTTCCAGGAAGCTCTTGGAATTCAGCCTAGACTAAAGGCGTTCCTGCTTAAGATGCGGTGTGGCGATCCCGCCGTGGCATCGCAGGTTTTTTCCCAGAGAACTCTCCCTGCTTTCCTCATGGCCGCTCAGGAGCAGGCTTCCGCCTCCTTCGCCTTTTGGAAGTCTGGTCGACTCGGGTTCGACCTTCTTCAACGCCGGGACAAGCTTCCGGATCCTTACCATGAGTGAGGGATCATGGTAATTTGCTAGGAGCCTTCTCTACTTCTGCCTCAACATCTGGAGTATCTAGCCATGATATTGAGTCAACGGCCTTACCACGTTGGAAACCCCGCTTCTCGTCCGTCCAGCGAGGTTAAGCAACGTCGGGTCTGGTCGGTATTTGGATGGGTGACCGCCTGGGGACGCCAGATGCTGTTGCCTCCTCCTCCGAGCCTTCCCTTCAGTTGACTGTGGCAAGGCTGAGGAGAGTCGCAGTACCTGTTCTCAGTCAAGCAGAGCTTTCAGCCCTACCTTGGAACGTTTCCTAGGTCTCTTTTCCTCATTGACCCGTCTAAAGTCCCGACCGGTCGCCTCAGGATAAGTTCCCTGTGGGGCGGCCCAAGTTCCGGTGGTTTCAAAGCAACGATTAACTGAGATGATTTGAGATCCTCTCAATACCACTATCGGCTCGCTCATTCTTGGCAGAGGAATGTTCTCTCCGACTATCTGAGCAGAGCCTCGCAGATAGAGTGTACCTGGGGGTCTTCGGCCTTTAGTAACCAGCAAGTCCTGGCCTGGGGGACCGGATCGCGACAGCTTGGAACTTCAAGCTTCCGCTGTTCTTTCCCCCAGTCTCAGACCCCAAGACTCTTTGGCAAGATGCATTCCGGTGATGGTGGGACAACATCGACGCCTGCGTCTTCCCTCCTTTGTTGTCTGTTGAGAATGGGTCTCAACAAGACCAGGTTGTCTGTCAACCTTTCAATGGCCCCGAGAGCTCCACTGGGACTATACGCAGAACGGTTTCCGGACCCTTTGCTTCCCCTGACGGAACTCCCGGGAGAGCTTCTCCCACGGCACAGGCTACTCAAACAACCACACTGCAACATCTTTCACGAGCCGGGGCATTGCTTCAGCTTCACGCCTGAAGACACTACGCCTCCTCCTCAAGAAAAGACAACCCGCTACAGTCGCGGGGCGGAGGTCGTGTCATCTGTGATAGTCATCCGCAGGGGTCTACCAGGCGAAGTGGAGAGTCTTCTGTGGTTGGTGTCGTGGGAGATATACCTCTTCCCTTGAGGCCTCTTCTCCAGCAATAACGAACTTATTGCTTTGCGGCGGGAGGAAACTCCTTTCTGCTCTCGGCAGTGAAGCCTGTCGCTCAGCCTTTACCTGGCCTTCAGGCTGAAAGGAATAAACTTTTTCCTTCCCGCTGGACCTTTCCTCGCTCATGCGAAGCTGCGAACGTCCCTGCCCCCAGTCGGAGTGAGACCTCCAACATGGAGCATGGTTCGGACTTTTTAAACCTTTAAGAGATCTTCTCAAGACCCATTACGTCAGGCCTCTGATCGTATTCCGTCTTGGGTCTCCTGCTCACTCTGGCCGCGGCCAGTGTGTAAGCAATCTTCTTGGTCTCGTACGACTCCGCCCTTTCTAAGGAATGGGGGTTCGCTCCTGAGTTGTTGGCTTGACTCAGAATCTTGGGGTATGGCCCTTCGGTCCAATTCCTTCAAGATTTCGAGTCACCATTCTGTATCAGATGACCCAAAACCTCCTTCTTGCCAGTAAAGGAATCGAGGGGTTATCTTTGGGAACAGCTGCAGTTTGTCCTCACGTGCAGCCAGGTTGAGAGCACAAGAAGGACACGGGGGAGAGTCACCAGTATACCTCTTCAGCTCGGACTCAAGGACATTCATCTCGACCTGAATCCAGACCCTCCCCTGTCACGTCGCCCTACAGCACGATGTCGGATACATCGCAACGTCCCTCGCCTTCGAGTAATACTACTCTGTGACGCAGGTGCTACAAGCTGGAGTCTAGAAGCGTCTAATGACCTTCGCAGCCCGCTTCCTGCAGGACGTGACCCACAGGAGTATCGATATGTTTTTATCGCTCTGTGGTGGCTACACAACAGCTGGTCTAACCTCAGGCTCCTTTTTGGACAGGTAGCAGAAGGTTGAGGGCATTGTTATCAGGTTTTAGTCTGCATGAACGAAAGAAGTATGTCTGGCCCTTACTCTTTTCTTCATCATCCCCTCTACTGGGAAGCAGCATCCTGGTCTCTGCATAGCTGACCTCAAACCTCTGCAGGTAAACCATGCTTCCTTGTGTTCCGAGTATTGAGTCAGTACTGTCGCGTCCCCCATACCCTGACGAGGTGGTATTGGGAACGTCCTAACCCAGAGTTCCTTCTGGAACTCCAGGTCAACTGCCTTGGACGGGTCACACTTCTTCCTTCATACACAAGCTTATGTAGGCCACACGGTTCCTTGCGGAGCAAGGAACTTGTGAGGTGCAGGGACTCCTTTTCTCGAGTGCGACTCACTCGGATTCTGAGTTCCCGGGTAAAGCCAAAGCCAGTATGGCTGGGTACTTTCCACCCTTCCTAAGGGGTAAGTCACCCAATGTAAATAGCGTGGTTTGTATTTCGGTTACGGAACAAATGACAAATTCGGAGATAATTTGTATTTTTCTTAACCATACAAACCTTAGCTATTTACATATATTTGCCCACCAGACCTGTCCCCCAAGACAAGTCCTACCTCTAAGTGAAAGTGAAGCAGTTCACCGGTGTGTGAGGGGGGGAGGGGTTGCTAGCTACCACTCCCCTACCCCCTGCTAACTAGCGCGGGGGTAATACACCCTCGTTAAATTCTAATGGCTCGCCATTTCAGCTACGCTAAAAGGTAAACCCAATGTAAATATCTAAGGTTTGTATGGTTAGGAAAAATACAAATTATCTCTGAATTTGTCATGTTAGTCTTCTCGGAATCATTTCCAGACAATTTTACACCAGTTGCTCCGCGATCTCCCCCTTCTGAATTTACCTTAGGTAAAGCAGCGAAGACATCCTTTTATACAAAAATGGTGCTTTCCCGCTCTTCTAAGAGAGCATTGAAATTAATGGGAGCATGGATGGATTCAAGAAAAGCTCTGGGCAAGACATGCTTCGCTTTTCCACCAGCCAAGTTAGCTTCTAAGTCGAAGGTTTGGTATGAGACGGGGGAGGTCTTGGGTTTGAGAGTTCCGGCGTCTGGGCAGGGAGACTTCTCAAACCTGGTGGACTCTTCCCGTCGCCTGGCCATGAGGAAGACTAAAATGTGGTGGTCAATGTCGGAATTTGACCATCTCTTGAAAGGATTGTTCAGGGTTTTTGAGGTATTTAATTTGCTTGACTGATCACTGGGAGCCTTAAGCAGAAAAGTAACCGAAATTAAGGACACGGACTCAAGTAATCTTATCCAACTTTTGTCTTGTATGGACAGGGCAGTTAGGGATGGTTCTAACGAGCTGGCTGCTTTGTTTACTGCAGGGACTATAAAGAAGAGAGCTACTTTGTTTTCCTCTCTCTCTTGAGGGGTCACTCCGTGTCAGAGATCGGAGTTGCTTTTTGCGCCCATGTCTTCGGCTCTTTTTCCCCAGGACTTAGTTAAGGAAGTGGCTGCGAATTTGACTCAGAAGGCTACTCAGGATTTGGTTACTTAAACAGCCAGTAAGGTTTTGCCTACGTCTTTCTCTTCTTGTAGAACTAAGGAGGGGAGATCATATTCTCATTCTGCTCAGGCCTTTCGAGGCAAACCTACAGGGAGAAGTAATTCCAAACCGGAGGCAAGGAAGTCAAAGAAAAGAGGAACCAAGCCCAGTCGAGGCAGGGTCTGACTGCTCTCCCCTTCAAGCAGCAGTGGGAGCCAGGCTAAACTACTTCTGGCAGGCCTGGGAGAAGAAGGGAGCGGACCCTTGGTCCGTACGTCTTCTAAAGGAAGGTTTCATATCAAAACCTCCTTTAGCCACAGATCCTGTGGATCTTTCGCCCAAGTACAAGAGAGAACCGAAGAGGCAAGCCATACACCTTCAGGTGTCGCTTCTGCTCGAAAAGAGAGCGATAGAGAGGGTGCGGGACTTGGAGTCTCCGGGGTTTTACAACCGCTTGTTCCTAGTCCCCAAGAGTTCTGGGGAATGGAGACCGGTTCTGGATGTAAGCGCCCTCAACCGCTACATCCAGAACTCGAAATTCACCATGGAGAGTCAGAAGACTGTGCTGGCAGCAGTGAGGAAAGGCGACTGGATGGTATCGTTGGACCTCCAGGACGCTTATTTTCATGTTCTGATACATCCAAGCTGCAGACGGTATCTGAGGTTTTTATACAGGAAGGACGTCTTCCAGTTTCGAGCCCTATGTTTCGGCCTCTGCACAGCTCCTTTAATTTTCATGAAACTAATGATGAATGTGGCGAGCATGCTGCACTCGAGAGGCATCAGAGCCTCCCTGTACTGTACTTGGATGATTGGTTGATAAGAGCTCCCTCGGTCGATCGCTGTTTGAAGCACCTTCAGTTGACTCTGGATTTGACAAAAGAATTGGGACTCCTAGTGAGTTCAAAGAAGTCACCTAGTGAGTTCAAAGAAGTCACAGCTGACTCCATCCCAGAAGATCCTTTATTTGGGGATGGAGATTCGGAGTCAGGATTTTCAAGCTTTTCTGTCGCCTGCAAGAGTTCAGTCAGCACTTCTAAGGCTGGAGGCCTTTATGGAGAAGAAAGTCACTTCAGTAAGAGAATGGATGAGTCTTCTGGGAACCCTCTCGTCTCAAGAGAAGTTTGTATCTCTGGGGAGACTGCAATTTCACCTCAATGCTCATTGGAAGAGGGGAGGCAGTCTCGACAAGGAGAGTATTCCCGTTGCAAGTACGATCAGAGCACATCTTCGATGGTGGAACAACGCTCACAAACTCAGTGAGGGCCTCTCGTTGGAGCAGAGGAACCCAGACCTCGTGTTGTTTTCAGACACCTCAAATTCGGGGTGGGGAGCAACATTGGGAAAAAGAGAGTTCTCAGGGCGTTGGACAAAGGAACAGAGGGCTCTTCATATCAATCAGAAAGAGCTCTTAGCGGTGCACTTAGCCCTCAAAGGATTCGAGGATCTGGTCCTAGACAAGGTGGTTCAGGTCAATGAGGACAGCACCATGGCCCTAGCGTACATAGCGAAGCAGGGGGGGACTCACTCGAAGTCTCTGTACGATTTAGCGAGATCTCTACTCCTTTGGGCAAAGGAGGGAGGATTCTTTTATTGACTCGATTCATTCAAGGAGCCAAGAATGTGAGTGCGGACAGGCTCAGCGGGAGGGATCAAGTTCTGTCCACAGAATGGACGCTGCAACTGGATGTTTGCAAGAAGCTGTGGCGATTATGTGGTCGTCCTCTCATAGATCTCTTTACAACCTCCAAAACAAAGAGACTGGGAACTTATTGCTCTCCAGTTCTGGATCTCGAGGCAGCTCACATAGACGCGTTCCTGTTAGATCGGACACACATGTATGTGTACGCGTTTCCACCCTTCAAGATCCTATACAAAGTGGTGCAAAAGTTTGTATCTCACAAGGGGACCAGGATGACCCTAATTGCTCCTTTCTGGCCATCAAGGGTCTGGTTCACAGAGGTACTGGAGTGGATAGTGGACGTGCCGAGAAGCCTTCCGTTGAGAGCAGATCTTCTCAGACAGCCCCATTCGGCAAGAAATCAGCAAAACCTCCAAGCTCTATGTCTGACTGCCTTCAGACTATCGAAAAACTCGCAAGATCTAGAGGCTTTTCGAAGGAGGCAGCCAAGACTATTGCAAGAGCAAGGAGAACATCTATCATTAGGGTGTATCAGTCCCAATGGGAGGTATTCAGAGAATGGTGTAGGGCTAACTCGGTTTCTTCGTCCAATACCTCTATAACACAGATTGCTGATTTCTTTTTAGATCTTAAGAATAAGCGTAACTTCTCTGTCCCGACGATTAAAGGATATAGAAGTACAGTATGCTGGCAACTGTTTTCAGACATAGGAATCTGGATCTCTCCAACAATAAAGATTTACAAGACCTACTTAGGTCTTTTGAAACATCTAAGAGATGTCATCAGGTATCACCTGCCTGGAATTTGGATGTGGTACTTGATTCCTTATGAGTGACAGGTTCGAACCTCTGCACTCAGCCACTTTTAAAGATATGACTTTGAAGACCCTTTTCTTAGTGAGCTTGGCGACGGCTAAAAGAGTCAGTGAGCTCCATGCTTTCAGCAAGAACATTGGATTCAGAAACGGAAAAGCGATATGTTCCTTGTAGCAGGGTTTTCTGGCCAAGAATGAACTCCCTTTTTGTCCATGGCCCAAGTCTTTTGAAATTACTAATCTCTATGACATAGTGGGCGATGAGATAGAAAAAGTACTCTGTCTTGTTAGAGCTTTAAGGATATATTCGGACAGAACAAAGATCTTGAGAGGCAGCTCGGAGGCGCTCTGGTGTGCAGTCAAGAAGCCCTCGCAGCCTATGTCGAAGAATGCTCTATCCTCTTTTATATAAGGCTTTTAATTAGAGAAGCTCATTTGCAGTGTGATGAGGCGGATCTGCTCAAGGTGAAGGCACATGAAGTAAGAGCAGTGGCTACTTCAGTAGCTTTTAAACAAATTCGTTCTCTGCAAAGCATAATGGATGCGACCTTTGGAGAAGTCTGTATTTGCATCCCATTACTTAAAACGTGACTCTTTATGAGGACTGCTACACTTTGGGTCCATTTGTTGCTGCGAATGCAGTAGTAGGTGAAGGATCTACCACTCTGTTCCCCTAATTCCTAGTACCCTTTTCTTTCTATTGGAACTTTGTTGTTTTATGGTTGTATGTGGAGATTGGTCGACAGTCTTCCGCAATCTGTTGATTTTGTCAGGTGGTCATGTTGTTCCTTGAGAGCGCCCGGAACAAGGGTATTAGTTGAGGTCCTGTCATGTTATAGGTTATGGCACCGTTTGACAGCTCCTAGAGATCTTCAGCCCCCTGGGTGGACCGCTGGATCTTCTAAGGATAGCAGACAGAATGAGGCAGAGAACCATTGCAGTCTGCTTCCTTATCAGGTACGAACCTCTTATATTAGTTATGTGTAACTATTAAGTGAATTTCCAATCAAATTGGTGTCTCTGACCCGCTACCAAGGGTGTCAATCAGCCATTGTTATATAACCAGCCGGTAAGTTTTATGTTTAAAAATAATTTGTTCCAACATGGAGTACTTACCTCGAACTACTTTCTTAGTAGTATCTGGGATCTCCTCCCAACCGACCAGAATTTTGTGTAGTTTACCCTACTCCCGTTTTCTATGCTGGGTAATCTCTGGCGGAGTGATATGCGCCCAGAGACGACCCGGGGTCAGAGAGCATGCTTGCTCAGGTCTCGATCTCCAGTAAGTGTCTGGTCGCGTCGCGGATAACATCCCGACGCTCTCTCTTACCCAGTGCGACCCTTTGTGTCCCCGACCCCCTTTGTGTCTCACATGGTCCCTTTGTGCTCTTCCTTATCCTTTTCCCTCTGTGTTCCTGTGTCTTGCGGTGTCTTACTAGTGCGTTATGGAGCATCCCCGTCATTGCCCCGGGCCTATGGCCGGTAAATCGTGTGGCGCCTTCCTCTCAAAGCCTGAAGTTGACCCGCACTCCTTGTGTTTTTCGTGTAGGGGCAGTGTGTGTTCCCCTACAGCCACGTGTCCAGAGTGCGAGTTCTGGAATGAGGTGCAGTGGGTGCGCTACGGCACCAAGAAGAAGACCTCGACGTTCACCTAGGAAACCGAGCGTCTCTTTGCCTCTCACTTCGCCCGGCGTTTCTTCAGACAGTCTCTCTCTGCCGCCTTCTCCTACCCAGTGTAGGGGTCGAGGTAAGTCTGTTGCGGGGAAGAGGCCTGTGGCCCTTCCCCAGAAGTCTGATTTACCTGACAGTGGGATTGTGTCTTCGATCTAGGCAAGTGGTGGGCCTGAGGGAGGGACGGGAGTGTGTTCGGGTGATGGCGCCCTGGTGAAAGCAGGGCCCGTCTCGTCGGACGATCCTATTTGGGGTAAAACTGCTGCAGCCTCTTCTCCCGCCTCTTGGGCAGGTTTTTCAGGTGCGTCAGCAGCCGAGGGTGTCGCCGAGAAGGAAGACTCGCTGCCGTCAGACCACCTCGCGTGGGCGCCTCCGAAGACGCCCTTCAGATCTCCCCTGAGGATGGAAGAGGAGTTTGAGACCTGGTTCCCCAGCGAGGAGCTCCCCCGCTCCCCTCCAGCGCCTTCAGCTATGTTCCCGTCTGTCTTCCTGGAGCCTTCGTCGCTGACTGAACACCATGTTGACCTACAAGCAACGGGGCGCGACTCAGGCCCTTCAGCGAGGTCCTACAGTCTTCTGGCTCCTCGGTCGAGGCCTATTCCTACTCATCGGAAGACTGAGCCCTGAGGGACCATAGGAGACGGCGAGATAGGTCCCGCAGAAGACGGTCTCTCTCTCGTTTCTGTTCCAGATCCCGCCACGTGGGTAGGCGCTCTAGATCCCCCAGGAGGAAGTATAGGAGAAGCAACTCGCCGTAGGAAGAATGGGTGCGGGTCGCCATCGCCTGTAGCCAACTCCTGGGGGCTTCAGCAGTCCCGAGCACCTCTGGATGGCTCCCTAGGTCCCGCTCACTAGTAGGATTTGTCTCCGGCAGCAGGTATGATCGACGGAGGGAGTTGTCTCTTCATGCCCCAAGGGACAGGCATAAGTCCGCGAAGGTTCTGACTCCATCCACCCAGCGGGGAGAGTCGCCCCTTCGGTCTGGCAGCCGCGTCCCGGCCTCAAAATCCACGACGAATCGTGCGGAACGAGAGAGACTCCTTCCCTCGACGGGCAAGCCCGCAGACCCTTTGTCCGCTGGAAGAAGAGAAAAATCCAAGATGGAGGCCTCCGTCCCTGCGGCGATGCCCGTCCTACTCCCTGAAACGTAGGGACTGGACCACTCCAGGAAGATGCCTCCTCCCCGTGCGGCTCTCCCCGTCGGAGGTCCTCCGTTACGAGCACTGGAGCCCCCGACGGAGAATGTAGAGGACGGTGTAGAAGGTTCAGCAGCGGAAGTTTCAGCCTACAGGAGGGTGATAGGCCTCATTAGGCGTCACCACAGGCTGGACAAACGCTGGACAAACCTGAGCCCTCTACTGACGAAGTCTGGCTCTCGAGCCTCAGCAGGCTGGTGGATGCGCCTGTGCAACAGAGGCCCTTGCTAGCCCTCCCTTTGGCTAGGGATGTTAGGCTGGGTATGGCGCACGTTGACAAGATCGTGGCCAACCATGCCGAAGCTCCCAAGAGCCAGAGCGCCTCCAAACTTCTTCAGGTCCTGAAGACACAGAGCCGGTTCTACCTTCCCGAAGGACACCGCGCGGGTCCCTGTACAGTGGAGACAGCAGTCGTCATCCTGGGACAAGGAGCGGCAGAGGAGAGGGCTACCACTGCCCTGGTTTGTTTCTCCCCTGCGGAAATGTCCATGATGGAGGAGCTGGCCAAGGACCTGGTGCACGTGTCATCGTGGCTGGATTGGTGGGCCTCCACGCTGGTGGGGTTCCAATCCTTGCACGACCTCGCAATCCCGGAGAATCAGGCCTTGCTGAAGGAGCTAATTAGCTCGGGAGGTAAGGCCCTGGAGTTCCTCTCCTACCAATCCATCGCGCAGGCCGCCAATTGGATACTGCGGAAGAGGGACACTGTGCTCAACAAGCTCGGTAGGAGGCTCCCTGACAGAAGCGAGGTCCCTGAGGAGTCTGCCATTGTGGGACGATTCAGTGTTCCCCCCTGAAGGCGGTGGAGGAGACGGTAGAGAGGGTCAGGAAGCTAAAGGACGCGGGAGAACCCAGACCCCCTCCAGCGAAAAGACCTGCCCATAGAAGGACACCCTCCGACGTCTCTTTCCCTCCTCGCGCCTCACCTAGCCATCCCAGGAGAGCCGCCCCTACTACGTCCTGGCAGCAGCCTTCGCAGCCCTCCCGTAGAGGAACGCCGGCAGCGCAGTCAGCCTTCAGGCCTTCCTATTCGGCCGCCAGAAGAGGTTGTTCAGGCCGTGCCTCTCGAAGGAGATAGGAAGAGAGGCTCCCTACTCCTGCCGAAGTCTCAGGTGGGGGGATGCCTCAAACATTCTTGGCAAGCATGGCAAGACCACGGATCGGATCCGTGGACCGTAACAGTTCTGAAAGAAGGGTACAGGTTGCCCTTCCTGGCGGACCCCGCACCTCTGATACCAGATCTGCAGGCAGAATGGTTGGCACTGAAAGACCCCTTGAGAAGGACGGCCCTACTAGAAGAGGTCTCTGCGATGCTGGCGAAAGGGGCAATAGAACCAGTCAAGAACCCTGGTCCAGGGTTCTACAGCAGACTCTTCCTGGTGGAGAAAGCGACAGGGGGCTGGAGACCAGTCATAGACCTCTCAGCCCTCAACAGGTTTGTGTGCAAGACCGATTTCAAGATGGACACTCCAAAGTCGGTCCTAGTGGCCTTGAGGGAGGAAGACTTCATGATGTCCATAGACCTCAGGGACGCATACTTCCAGATCCCTGTTCACCTCTCCAGCAGGAAGTACCTTAAGGGTAAAATGGGGTACCCAAACGTTGCAGTTCAAGACCCTCTGCTTCGGTCTGTCCACAGCGCATCAGGTCTTCACGAGGGGGCACATGAACAGGGTATCCGCCTGATTTGGTACCAGGACGACTGGTTGTTGCTTTCAGCCTCAGGGAAAGTACTGACGGCAAAATGTGCGAAGCTCCTGCGGTTCTGCAACGTCCTGGGAATCATCATCAACCTGGAGAAGTCCCAACTGATACCCTCCACCAGGATGACCTACCTCAGGATGGTCCTGGACTCCCGGTTGGCGAGAGCCTTCCCTTCCGCGGAGAGACTGGACAACTTGGACTAGATCCTACTGCCCTTCCTGTCGGACCAGCCCAGGAGAGCCAAGGACTGGCAGGGACTGATAGGCCACCTCGTGTCGTTAGAGAAGCTAATCCCACAGCGGAGACTCAAACTCAGGGGAGTACAATGGAACCTGAAGGAGACCTGGAACCAGAGAGACTCCCTGCACAAGGTGGTCCCGATGTCGCCGGAGACGAAGGAAGTCCTAGAGTGGTGGCACGACAGATCGAACACCCTCAAGGGGATGCCCTTCGCAGCCGACCCTCCGGAGATGCTCCTGTTCACGGACGCATCCAAGGAGGGTTGGGGTGCTCATCTCCTCGACAGCACAGCAAGAGGAAGATGGTTAGCCGAAGAGAAGAACCTGCACATACAGTGAACCCTCGTTTATCGCGGTAGATAGGTTCCAGTCGCGGCCGCGATAGGTGAAAATCCGCGAAGTAGTGACACCATATTTACCTATTTATTCAACATGTATATTCAGACTTTTAAAACCTTCCCTTGTACGTAGTACTGTTAACAAACTACCCTTTAATGTACAGAACACTTAATGCATGTACTACAGTACCCTAAACTAAAACAGGCACAAATATTAAAGGTGATTTTATATCATGCATTTCCTAAACATGCTAAAAAGCACGATAAAAAATGGCAACCAATGTTTTGTTTACATTTATCTCTGATCATAATGTAGAAACAAACTGGAGGTAGAGCTTTGCTTATTACCCAGACATATTTCCCATACTTTTCCCTTAGAACTACATCACATCTTCCTACTTTAGATATATATATATATATATATATATATATATATATATATATATATATATATATATATATATATATATATATATATATATATATATATATATATACAGTAGAACCTCGGTTTACGAACGACTCCGCTTACGAATTTTTCGGTTAACGAAGTGACTTTCTCTGAAAAATTCGTCTCGGTTAACGAATATTGTATCGGTTAACGAATTTAAATTTCCCTCCCACGCGCCGTTTTTTGTGGAAAAGTGTTAACGCCGCGCTTCCTGATCGCATTTTTCATGGAAATAACTTAACGACAGCATCTCACAATGGAGTCACGTGACTCCTCCCACGCATACCTACCACCCCCTAATCCCCTTTATTACCCCCTTCACTCGTTCATTATCTCAGTATCCGCCGTCTCGATAGCATACATACTTAGTGAATTCGTGGACGATTTCTTTGTGATTTTTACACGTGGTTTGTGATTTGTTTTATTTTCATTCATTTGTGATTACAGTACTGTACTGTGTATTATTGTGATAGACAATGGCTCCTAAGATGTCGAAGAAGGAAAGCAGTAAGAAGAAGCTGATGATAACGATCGAGATGAAGAAGGAGATCATCGAGAAGCATGACCAAGGCATGCGTGTGAAAGACATTGCTAGTTTTTTCAATCGCTCGCAGTCGACGATATGCACAATATTAAAGAAAAAAGAAGAAATAAAGGCCGCTAAAGTAGCTAAAGGTGTATCGTCGTTGTCAAAACAACGGCCACCTATTCTTGATGACGTAGAAAATTTATTAATGGTGTGGTTAAATGAAAAGCAGCTCGCAGGAGATTCAGTAAATGAGAACATGATTTGCGAGAAGGCAAGAACCATTTACGAGGACTTGGTGAGAAGTGAGCCAGGCACATCAGCAGAAAAACAAAGTTTTAAGGCAAGCCGTGGTTGGTTTGAAAAATTCAAGAAGAGAACGGGTATCCATAGTGTTGTTCGGCATGGCGAGGGGGCCAGCGCCGATACGAAGGCAGCAGAGTCTTTTGTGAAAGAGTTCAAAAGTCTCGTGGACTCCGAGGACTACGTTTCCCAACAGGTGTTTAATTGCGATGAGACAGGCCTCTTTTGGAAGAAAATGCCCAGGAGGACCTATATCACGGCAGAAGAAAAGGCCCTTCCTGGCCATAAGCCCATGAAAGACCGTC
>NC_090730.1:89652822-89657822 GCF_036898095.1 Palaemon carinicauda | reverse complement strand
CCTGACGGTACTTCCTGCATCCCTTCCCCCCTCCCCCTGTCTCTCTATCTATCCGGGTGCCGGTCTCTTGCCGCCTCTACTGTCGGCAATACCTGCCTCCCTCTTGGTGACTTCCCTACCCTTGCCGCCAGCCCCCCGTGTACCGAGGGACTGCCGGCTGCCGCCGGCTACTACCGGCGGCTCTCCTACTCCTATCTAATCGTCCGCTTGCCGGTCGATCACCGGAGTGCCGGCATATACTGCCGGCAACCCGATACTACCTGTACCATCCTTATCCCAGTCACCAACCTGGCATCCTCCGGCTGCCGGAGCCGCCGCTCCCTGCCGGCGTGCCGCCGTTGTGCCGGCGGCCGCCATCCTGGTATCTAACTGACTTTTGAAAATTGTCTGTTCTAATGCCAGAATCTATGCTGGAGCGAGCTCCGGCATGCCGGCGGCTTGCCGGATGCCCCGGAGGCGTCAAGAATACTTGCACCCCCTCACTGTAGCTATCATAAGACTAAGATAGCCCTACATAGCAAATAGATAAGCTGCTTTGCTTTTAAGATCAGTACCTAGTACTGCTCTATTAGTGATCATGCTGTCTCTTTGCATTCTTCTAATTCCAGCATGCTATGTGCATCTTAGCACGGCTGGTTGCCAGAAGCAGTTACCTTTAATGAGGCCTTCTGGCTCTTAACTGGGAACCGAATGAATTCGATCCCAACCTTGTCCTTGGCTTTCCATGGAGTTCCAATATAATGGGAATCCTAGGAAACTATATCCAATGATCTCGGTCATTTGGATTATCCCAGGACCAAGCTTATGGTAACCAGCCGGGCGAGATGCATGGAGCGTGTTCTCCTTTACTGTTTTCATTCTCTATGCATCACACCTTCTTTAGGTTAAAATTAATGATTAATATTAACTTAGTTTAAGAGCCATTCCTATGACTCCCCCATACTCATTTTCTCTTTCTTCCACAGGAGGAGCAGATGAAGTGTGACTTCGCCTTCTGCGCTGTGAAACGCCCGCAGTTTTACGGGCATACGGCTTGCAGGACTCACGCCCCTTGTGCAGACAAGAAAGGGGATTTGAAGTTCTGGAATCCACTGGATTGTACGGTCTGCCAGGCCCACCTAGTTGAGGCCTTCCATAACCCTCCCTCAGCGGAGGTTAGAGACATTTCTCGTGAAAAGCTGCGCAAGTGGGTGCGTGGCTTTCAGAAAAATGCTACCGGACCGTACCTGGCCACCGAAGAACTGAGGTCCCTGTTGTTCCCTAAGGCCTCCCCTGACTCAGTGGTTCCGAAAGAAGCAATCCCCACTGTCCAAATTACGGTGGAACCTGATGTGGTCATGGCTCAGTCCATGCATGAGTGTCATTTAGATTCCGAGGATGATGAACAGATCTCTGACGTCTCGGAAGACACGGAGAAGACGCTTATGGCTCAAGGAGCCGAAGAGGACGAAGACAAGGTGGAATACACCGAGTCGGAGCTTGGAGCTCCTCCCTCATCCATCCCTCCGCCTACTCCTACACCGACGGATGTGTCCATTCCGTCTACCTCCTCGACCCCGGATCCCTCTTCGTCTACCCAAGAACTGATCCGGCTGATTAGAGCTGTCATGGACGACAGACTGAAGGAGAACCAGGAGTCCATCAGGTCAATGATTGGATCCAGAGAACCGAAGAAGATTTCGGTTAAGGATCTCCCAGCTTGCTCTCATGCCAACCCGTGGAGGTATGCAGAGCATATGGTTATTGCGACCGGCAGGATCTTTGTTAGTGACAAGATTGGCACGGTCCCGTTGGAAGATGTGGAGTTCTTCCCAAGCTTCGAGGCCTACCCGGACTGTTACGTCCGGCTTCGTTCCGAACCTGCCTCGAAGGAGGAGACCGAACCTAAAGAAGAGATAGTGTTCGATCTCGCAAAGGCCCAGGCTATGCTAGCCTCCGCATTTAAGAGCAGGGGCTTTACCTGCTCTAAGCTTCCTGCCTTGAGCAAGAAGCATCCTACATATGTCGCACCTGACACTGCGGTTCTTCCTTTCTTGGAAAAGGCCTTAGCTGCATGCCTTAAAGCGGCGGAAGAAGGAAAACCCTGCCCTGCACTGGAGGAGTGCAGACCCTTCTCCATCGTGACACCCCCTGACACTAGACAATGGAAAGATGTTCAACATACTTTCGTCGTGGGTAGGCTCGATCCTGACGTCGCCGGACGTCAGTTTAATGAGGACCTCCCTAAGCTCAATGATCACCTCCTTCGCCGGGAACAAGACACGGAGGAGAGGCTTGCGGCATCTCTTTCTCATCAAGTCCAACTTGAAGTTATGGCCTGTGACACAAGAGTACCTGATCACTACATGGTACTAGCCAAATCCCACTTACTTACAGTAATGAAGGACTTGTACCATTTCATAAAGGCTCGTAGAGCCTGTCGTGAATTCGTGTTTGTCGGTGCCACCGTGAAACACGAACCCCGGAGGCTGATTTCCTCCAACATCTGGGGAAAGCACCTGTTTCCTTCTGACCTTGTCAAGGAAATAACTGACAGAGCCGCCACGGAGAATAGGAACCTTCTCCACAAGTGGGGCATGTCCAGAAAAAGGAAACCCTCTCAGGACGATGGACCTCAGCCTAAGAGGAAACCTCAGAAGCCAAAACCCCAGCAACGTCAACAACGACGTCAGTTTCCGGGACCCGCTACCTCCCAAGTGGTTGCCCAACCACAGCAGACCTTTCAATTGGTCCCCCAACCGGTGTTGTCACAGTCACCGGTCTTCACCCCTGCCTTTGAGCAGCCATCCACTACCTTTCATGCCAGAGGTAGAGGCTCGTCCAGGGGTGCAAGCAGAGACGCCTCTCGTCGTCCCTCCAGAGGTAGAGGAGGAAAGGGAGCTAGCGGCCGAGGCAACAAGTCCTCGGGACACCAGTAGCAATGAAGTGCTTCCGGTGGGAGGAAGACTCCGCCAATTCCAGGATCGTTGGACCTTCGATCCCTGGGCACACAGCATCATCAAGAACGGTCTAGGCTGGAGTTGGGTGCAACCACCCCCAATCTTCCAGCGGTTCTTTCAACAATCGACCCCCATTCTGGAAGAATATGTTCTAGACCTCTTGAACAAGAAGGTGATAAGGAAGGTAAAGTCCACCAGGTTCCAAGGGAGACTGTTTTGCGTTCCCAAGAAGGACTCAGACAAGCTCAGAGTCATTCTGGACTTATCCCCCCTCAACAAGTTCATAGAGAACAACAAATTCAAGATGCTGACGCTTCAACAAATAAGGACCCTTCTGCCTCAAGGTTCCTACACGGTCTCTATAGACCTGGCGGATGCCTATTGGCACATTCCAATGAACCATCATGCTTCCTCCTACCTAGGATTTCGACTCCAAAGGAAAAGCTACGCCTTCCGGGCCATGCCATTCGGCCTCAATGTGGCCCCTCGGATCTTCACAAAGCTGGCGGATGCCATAGTACAACAGCTCCGCCTAAGAAACGTCCAGGTGATGGCCTACCTCGACGACTGGCTAGTCTGGGCTCCATCGCCCGAAGAGTGTGCAAAGTCTTGCGACGAAGTTACCCAGTACCTAGAACACCTGGGATTCAAGATCAACGAGAAGAAATCTCGCCTCTCTCCAGCTCAGAAGTTTCAGTGGCTGGGAATCCACTGGAATCTGCAGTCACACCGCCTTTCCATCCCCCAGAAGAAAAGGAAGGAAATAGCAGGGTCTGTCAAGCGACTACTGAAATCCAAACGCATTTCAAGACGACAGCAGGAACGAGTTCTAGGCTCTCTACAATTCGCCTCAGTGACAAACCCAGTGCTTCGCGCACAGCTAAAGGATGCCGCGGGAGTCTGGAGACGATCGGCATCCATCGCTCGAAGAGACCTCAAGAGACGGCTTCCAAACAGACTTCGACGCCTCCTAAAGCCGTGGTCGGAAGCAAAGGCCCTGAAAAGGTCCATTCCTCTCCAACACCCTCCTCCATCACTCAACATCCACACGGATGCCTCACTGGAGGGCTGGGGAGGTCACTCCCACCTGAAACAAGCTCAAGGGACCTGGTCTCCACTATTCAAGACGTTCCACATAAACATCTTGGAGGCCATGGCGGTCCTTCTTACTCTGAAGAAGTTATCCCTGCCGCCCTCGATCCACATCCGTCTAACCCTAGACAACTCGGTGGTAGTTCGTTGTCTCAATCGCCAAGGCTCAAGATCGCCCCAGATAAATCAGGTGCTTCTCCCAATCTTCCGTCTGGCGGAGAAGAAGAAGTGGCACCTGTCTGCAGTTCACCTACAAGGATTCCGCAACGTGACAGCGGATGCTCTATCTCGGACAAACCCGATAGAGTCGGAATGGTCTCTAGACGCAAGATCATTCTCCTTCATCTCTCATCAAGTCCCAGAACTTCAGATAGATCTCTTTGCAACGAGCGACAACAATCAACTTCCTCTGTACGTAGCCCCGTACGAGGACCCCAAAGCAGAAGCGGTGGACGCCATGTCACTGGACTGGAACAGATGGTCCAAGATATACCTGTTCCCTCCCACCAACCTTCTGTTGAAAGTCCTCTCCAAACTGAGAACCTTCAAAGGGACAGCGGCCCTAGTGGCTCCCAAGTGGCCCCGGAGCAACTGGTACCCCCTGGTCCTGGAGCTGCAGCCCAAGCTGATCCCTCTCCCGGGCCCAGTTCTCTCTCAACAAGTACAGAAGTCGACTGTCTTCGCTTCATCATCGAAAATCAAGGACCTTCATCTCATGATTTTCTCTCCCTTGCCGCAAAGAAGAGGTTTGGGATCTCGAAGAAAAGTCTAGACTTCCTAGAGGAATACAAGACCGAATCCACGAGACGGCAATATGAATCATCCTGGAGGAAATGGGTCTCCTTTGTTAAAGCAAAAAATCCTAAAGAAATCACCATTGATTTCTGTATGTCCTTCTTCATTCACCTTCATGGACAAGGATTAGCAGCCAATACGATTTCAACCTGCAAATCGGCTTTGACTAGACCA